>NW_018164622.1:1455446-1507618 GCF_001263595.1 Phalaenopsis equestris | reverse complement strand
AAAAAAATTATTGAAACGATTGTTAAAATATATTTCTGTTTAGCGTTTTCTTCTTTATTAATGGAAACTTAGTTGTATACTGGTTGCGGGGTTGCTTTGAGGTATTACCCTAACATTTTCAGGTTTTAATTGAGCTTGTTTGGGTAGTAAATCATGATATAAGGTATCTCTTATGGCTTTCCTCCCTTTTTTTTAAAAGCTTATTGAGGCTATAATTGACGAAATTTCGACTGTACTTCTCAAATATAGAACAAGGTACCGCTGATATCCATAAATGATTCCTCATTTACTAAGATCGGTAAGCTTCTTTGATTTCATTTGTACATTTTATCAGTCCTGTTATCATAGCTTAATCTGCATGTCATTGATGTTTCATTCTCTTTGTTTTCAGAATGTGTATACGGAAAGAACTGAATCCCCAAGTTTATGAGCTTCCCAAAGGTAGATTATTGAGAAAACTGTCTTTTTTTTCAAATATTAATGGTTTACTAATCATGTTTTCACCTAATTTCATTTGCTGTTAGGTTAGAATTAAGGTTTTTTTTTAATTTTGCCTTAGCGCCAGTTCGGTAGAGGTTTTTAATAGGATTTACCACTTGATTTACTAAATTTAGCCAAACTAAAAAATGCAGTAGTTCCATGGATTTACGAATTTTCAGATTTAGTAAATCCAAATTTGCCTTTGATTCGGCCTAAATCTGGATTTACTTTATATGAGGGATGGGTGGATTTAAGGATTTACGGATTTAGAGATTTACTAAATACTACCAACTTTTTTTTTTTTTGGGCATTTACATGCATACCGGGCATTTACATGCATACCACACATACCACACAATTCTTATGTATTTACATATGCCTAAACTTTCATATTTATACACATAATTCTCAAATTTATAATATGACATAAAAAATAGTACTATTACCACTTTTAAAAAGTCAAATACACGTTTTCTTGCATATGTTTAAAACACCCTAGTGCCATGTATGTAAATACATAAGATTTGTGGGCTAATTATGTAAATTTTCCTTTTTTTTGGGTTGTTGGTTTGTAGTGGTTAACTAAGTAGACTGATAATTATTGAATTTTCTCTTTGATTCACTGATTAACTTTACCTTGTGAGGTTGAGAAGCTTACTAAACTTGTAAAAAAAAATTGCAATTTTGAGAGGTATTTGGTGTAGTTTGGACATGAGTACGTCAGGTGGACATGCTAAAGCCAAGGGAAGCTGATATACCTGCTCTTTTTATGGTTTTGGTTGTGTTGCCTGTCATCATCTACATTATTCTCGGCAAGTGGAATGATAATTCAAAGAAGGTGGTGAAGGTGAACATACTCGCTCAGATAGCAGCAGAAGAGTCTTTTAGAGAAGAAGAAATCATGGCTTCAGCTGATATTTTGCCTGTAGTCCCTTTATGTAAGTTTGACACTCATGTGTGTGCCAAATGCTATGCCCCTGCAACATCTCGATGTTCAAGATGCAAGTCTGTTGGATACTGGTATGGTCATGGTTTTTGTATTAGGAAATTTACATATGTAACACACATTTCTTATGTATTTGCATATCTCATGCCTAAACTTTAACATTTACATACATAGCACTTCAGTGTGTTTTAAACCTATGCATGAAAATGTGTATTTCATTTTTAAAAAGTGGTAATAGTGCTTTTTTTATGTGATATAAAGATTTAAGTGTTACTTATAAATATAAAAGTTTAGGTGTGAGATATGTAAATACATGAGAATTCTGTGCTATGCACGTAAATCCCTCTCTTTTATTAATATTTGCAGTTTTGCTAGTTTCTTATTCTTGATTTTATCTTTTCTTCTTATGTTTCGTATTTTTTTACCATCTTTAGAACCATCAAGTTGTTTCACATTTGTGGGAAAATGATTTTATGATTATTTTCATTAAAAAGTTTTATCTTGATAGATGTTATTGAGTACCTTAGTTTGTGAAACATGGACTTGATGAATATTATGTTCTCTTTTTCCAACATAAAACAAGTAAAAAACAGCGAAAATATGCTTTGAATTGGTCGTTTTAGTGATTTGGCTAGGCATCAATCCAGTTAAAATTGTCATAACGGCTGTAAAATGCTTTTACCATTTTTTGCAGTCAAAGAGGAAGTTGTCTTTTATAAAGGCATAACCAATCTTTTTTTTATGACAGTTTTATCTGTAGTTTTAAGGGCGCGGTGATTGTGATATGTCGGGTCCAATATTATATTAGTTGTATCATGAAGAAAAGAGAAAAGGCTCCTTAATTATTTTTAGAAATAACTGAACTGAGGCATGAACTTCTCAAATAAGTGCTCATGGCTTAAATTTAGGTGTTGTTTGGTTTGTTGCATTACTGGGATAATGCATTTCTTTTGCAATGTTTTTTGAAAGTATGGTGTTTGGTCAGATAACAAAGTAATGCAGTGCAAAATTTTGATGTATTTGAAATTGATCTGTTAGTTTAATTATGTTGAATTCAAAATATGTCTGATTTTCAAATGCGTCGCAATAGCCGTAGCCATTGACACCTGTTGCCACGGGAAAATGCCACCAGGTTGTCACATGGTCGGTTGCCACTTGCCATAACAAGCATTCGCGACCTCTGTTGCCGGACTAATAAGAATGAATGAAAAACAAGATTTAAAGAGTCCACAAAAACGGTTGAGATAGGGCGGATGGCATCTTAAATGAATGATTTCAATTAATTAGCAAGGTGTGAACTTATGAAATTTCATTTCATTTACTTCCCTTTACTTTTGGTTTGGATGCAAAGAAATTTATGCCTGCAAGTTTCCATGAAAGATGAGAGGATTTCAAAAACATAGAAAGATGGAGTTCCATAGAAAAGGATAACAAAAAGTAGAGGCAGTCTTATTCTGACCAAAAAAAAAAAGAAAAAAAAGAGAGAAAATATTCCCTCTCCTTTAGTATTTTTCAATCTAAGTCTGGTGAGGAATATATTTGAGCTTTCTCGTACCGCCTACTGAAACATTTGGATGGTGCACAACTTGACAACATCAAAACCTCAAACTTAGAATTCTAATTGTCATTTGTTTTACTTTTTCCCTTTTTTTTAACAATTATGATTAGCATAATTCTGTAAAGTTTGTGGAAGGCGGCTTTTTACATCATTCTCCCTTTTGAGCTGCTTATCAGGCATAATTTGGAAGTTTGGGGCATTTTTATACATACCACTCAATTCCTTTATGTTTACATATCTAACATCTAAACTTTACTTTCTTACACTTATACCACCAAAATCTTTCATATCACATAAAAAATACTTCTATTTTAAGTTCTAAAATGTGAAATACATTTTTTCATGCATGGATAAGGTGATATATACATGTGTGTGTAAAAAATTGAAGATTAGGTGTTAGATATGTAAATACATAAAAATTGAGTGGTATGTATGTATATCTTCATAAAAATTTTCATTATCTTCATAAATTATATTTATCATGTTATTGCAGTTCCGGGAAATGCCAAATAGTACACTGGAGGCAGGCACATAAGCAAGAATGCCAGCAATGGAAAAATGATGCTCTGAATTTTTCTGCTAGTCTCGATTCTATCGCCAAATCGATCCGTCGAGGATCTACGATAGACGGATCACGAGATTTTATTGGAAATAATACCAAAGAATCTCAGCTCAGCAATCTTCGTTCTGATTTTCCAGATGAAGCTTCTTCCCATTGGAGAATGGATGCATCTATTAGTTCGAATGGGGAAAGAAATTCATCAGATAATAGCAAGAGAGTTCGAGGTAAACCGAAAAGAGAACTATTAAGCGATGATGCAAGCATTGTTGTTGGCACAAATACCACTTGCACTGATGCTCGATTGGTTGGTGGGAGCTCCACAAACACTTCACATCAGAATGCTTTGTTTGAAGTTGAGGTTGGTATTTTTAGGGGAAATTTACGTACATACTGCAGAGTCCTTTGTATTCACGTATCTAACACTTAAAGTTTGATATTTACATTTAGGGGCATTCACATACATGGTACACAATTCTTATATATTTACATATCTCAGATTCTCACATCTAAACTTTAATCTTTACACACATAGCACTCAAATCCTTAACATCACTTCAAATACAGTACTATTGCTGCATTTTTATAGTGAAATCCATTTTTCATGCGTAGGTTTATAGCACCAAAGTGTTATGTAAATGTGAAAGTTTAGGTGTGGATTTGTACATACATAAGAATTGTGTGCTACGTATGTAACTTTCCCTTACTTACATTTGCATCAGTTTGGTGTCATAAACTTATGCATAAAAGGCATACTTCACTTTTAAAAGTTAGCAGGGCTGGTATTTTTGTTGTCATATTAACGATTAAAGTGTTATGTATGTGTGAACATGAAAGTTTAGGTGTAAGGTTTCTAAATACATAAGAAATGTGTAGCATGCATGTAAATTAACCTTTTTTTTTCTATCTTCTGTGATTTTTATGAAGCAATGATGAATTTTGATGCTTCATTTTTGCGTGTTTGTCCCAGAAATCAACAGGAGTGGCAAATGGCTCATTTAAACAAAGAAACCCCACTACTTCCTATGAAAATGGGACAAATGGAGGCGAAACGGCAGAGAGTTTTATTTCGGGTAATATTGATCATGAAGATAGAATTTCATCATCATTTGTAACACCATGCTTGAGGTCCTCAGCTGAAGAGAACTCTGTTAAAGAAAACTTGATTTATAAAAAACCCCCATATATTTTGGATCCTGATAAATCCGCAGCAAGAGCACCAAGACAATGCCAATCTCATACAATAAGGAAATGTTTCGTCGATAATGAATCGAGTATGTTCTATATACCTTTCTTACAACTGTCATAATGCATTTTCGGGGCAGTTATATGCATTCCACCCAATTTCTATGTATTTACATACCTAACATATAAAGTTCGCTTTTTTACATTTATATCACCCAAATCTATCACATCACATAAAAAATACCACCATATTAACTTTAAAAAATTGAAATATACATTTTCGTGCATAGCTAAGGTGCTATGTATGTAAAATTGCTGTTTGCATGTTGGATATATAAATACATAGGAATTGAGTGATATGCATGTAAATCTTCCTGTATTTTATTCATTGCTTTCTTAAATTTTTTTTATGTTACTATAGAAATTCTGCCCGCTGTTCTCACAAGCAGCCCTGAACGGAGTTCCAATGGAATAACGAATATGAAAGAGATGATGGCTGAAACATCAAGAAGTTCTTCCAAAATTTCGAATGGTCGTCTTGTTGGGTTGATCAATGGTTATAAAAGAAACAAGGTTTATTCAACTCAATCATATTTTGTAGGATTATTAGATCCTTATTAACTTATTTACTGGGATTGTATCTATATTGTTTAGTTGCTTTTTCCTTATGAAGACGTCGTGAAGCTTTTCCAATGCGAGCTGTTGGGCATATCGCCAAGGGGGCTTCTTAATTGTGGAAACAGGTACAAGCTGTGTTGTGCTTTATTTTTGTAGTTTTTAAGCCTTTAATCTTTTTGTGGTTTTTCTCCTGGGAGCCTCTAACCAATCTGAAATTGATTTTGGATATTTTTTTATAGCGTTGGATATGGATTTGTTTTTGAGCTCATAATCTGTTACTAAGTTCAATTCTACCTCGACAGGAATGGCGTGTCAGTAAATATCTTTGGTGAATTATTAGTTTTTATCAATATTATAATAAAGGGACATTTACATAAATACCACAAAATTCTTATGTGTTTATCTATCTAACCGGTTCAACCAAGAGAAGGGAAGAGCCGGACGGCCCACTCATATATGTTATGTTATTGACACTGGGCTGGTTAGGGAAGCCAGCTGAACTGGCTACAGGAAGGGCTGGCTGAATCGGCCAGCTTCTGTCTCGGTCCAGTCTCTTGTTGGACCGATCAACCTCTTAAGGGGCTGAAAATTGCCCCCAGTGCTTTTCCCCCTTTACTTTCTTTCCTTTTTAGTTCCCCCCTATTCCATTTTTATTTATTTGTGTGTTTGTTAAATAAGGGTTATGTTTTGTGAGGTTGATTTTAAATTTCTGTCAAGGGCAGTCATGAGCGTTCTCTTTTCCATTTCCAGGGCTATATCTGAGAACTATTGTTGCTTCAGCTATATCTCCCATTGAGGTGGAGGTTGTTCTCAATGTTCCCCCTTCTCCGCACCATCCCTTTTGCTGTCGCCGCCGCCATACTATTTGCAGCCCGCCAAGGAGGTGGAGGTTGTTCTCGACGTTCCCCCTTCTCCACACCATCTCTCTCGCTGTCGCCGCCGCCAAACTAGTTGCAGTCCGCCAAGGACAGCAGTTCTGCTGTCTTCTGCAAACCTCCCTCCCAAACCTTACCTTATTGCTGCCTAGCTGCAGCCGCCGCCCTTTTCTTCCTCTCCTTTTACTGACAGTAATCTTTCTTCACTCCACAGCCATCCCGTTAACACATCTCTGCCCTGCAGCACATTTCCTAACCCTTCTCCACTGCCCCAGCCATCCTGTTAACCCCTCTCCACCCTGCAGTCCATCCCATAATCCTTTCTCTCCTACCTAGCCAACGCCGTAAGCCATTTCAAATACACAAACAACTGCGTAACTCCTCTCCCAGCACCGCTGTTATTTGGGGCGACCCCCTCCTTTGTTGTTCCTGCTGCCTTTAGCTTTCACAGCACCCATAGTTATTGGAACGACCCTTCCCGCCACCACACCTGCTGCTGCATCACCACTACTCCAATCCTTGCTCTAGTTTGTGTTTGTTTGTCATTCCTTTTATGTTGGGACGAGCCTTTGTTGTATCCGTTGAATGTCAACAATAGTATTTCTATGTTTTATTGTGATTTGGGTTAACTCCGGTATCAATTATTGTCATTAGGGTTCAGTTTTTATTGTGTTTTCTTTAGGGATAGCTGTCAACGTTTCAAGTTCTTCCTTCTAGGGCTATATCCGAGGACAGGTGGTGCTCCGACTGTATTCTGCTCCAATGTGGTGACCATCTCTGCATATTTCTTCGCTTCTTCCACCCACCTGCTTGCTGCCATCCTTCTGGCACACGCATGCTCTTTGCCAACAGTTTTGCGTCTCTCCCCTATTTAGTGACGCCCAGGCTGCGCTCCGTAATAGCTGCTTCCGCCTTCCCCTTTTCCTCCAGAAATGTTGCTTTCCCTCCCCACAGCCTAGCCACACACCTACATTCTTCTTGCTACCACCAGCTCACTCCCCTCATCTTCAACTCTCTAATTCTATCACTTCAACCTGCAACCCACCACTTTCATCCTCGTCCTAGAGAGTCACTTGTGTTTTGTGTCATTTGGTTTCTGTTTTCAAGAGTCTTTGCTTGTATTCCTTTTGAATTTAGCAATAATTTGTTTTTTGATTGTCGTTTGGGTTAACTCCGGTATCAATTGGCGGGGCTCGCTTGAGTTGGGTGGGGAGGGATGAGCCGGTTGTACCCAAGCAAACTTGTTTAGCCAAGAAGGAGAGGGCTGACTGACCAACCAATATGTTTGGGCTAGTGTTGCCGCCCAAGAGGAGCCTCCCCCTCCTAGTTATCTAATCATATATTTTGTTGAGTTTTCTGGAAGGACAGTTGTCGACATCTCAAGTTCTCCCTTTTAGGGCTTTATCCAAGGGCAGGTGGTTCTATAACTGTATCCTGCTCTGGTTGTGCACAACCAAACCGGTTCAGACAAGAGGAGAGGGCGGGCCAGCCAATATGTTTGGGTATATATATATATATATAATGTTGTGTTTTTGTCATTTAGGGTTCAATTTTTGTTGAGTTTTTGTAGGGACGGTTGTCGACATCTCAAGTTCTCCCTTCTAGGGCTTTATCCGAGGGCAGATAGTGTTACGACTGTTTCCTGCTTCGGTCGGACCGAACAAAACCGGTTCAACCAAGTGAAGGAGAAAGCGGGTCTGCCAATATGTTTTGGTTAGTATTGCCGCCCAAGAGGAGGGGTCTCCTCCTAGTTATGTATGTATATGTGTATTTATCTATCTACACACACACACACACACACGACGACACCTTTCCTGCTTGGGTTTACTCCTCCAGTCGCGACTCCGTGGCGATGAGGGTAGCCGCAGCGGTTCGTAGACTCCTGTTTGAAGAAGAAGGGTGGGGGATCGCGTCGCAGTGCCCCAGCCTCTCCCTCGTTCGCTTCGCTCTTCGGTATCGTTCGATCGCGTCATTTTCTTGATCGTCTCATGAGCTCATTGGGAAGGTACCGGCGGAACTGCAATATGCATAGTGTCGCGATCCTTCCTGTGACGTGCCGCTTGATCCCTGCTCGACCTATCGAGCAGCAAAGAGCTCCGGTTGAAGTCACGACTCAAACCCAGGAGGAGCTTGTCGCTGCTTGTCGCTGTTTAACTGCTCTCTTCCATGGCCACTGCTCCTTCTCAACCACCGACTACTACAGTTTTAAACTTTGGGAACGTTTCTTTTGTTGATATGGTTGGCTCTATGAGGTAAGATCAGGTTTTTCCTCATGTTTACCATGAATCATTCGAAGCTCAGGAAGACTGCAACCTTATTAAGAAGATGGGTAGGAAGAGTGGCAAAATGACTCTATTCTTCTCTGATGTTGAAGTTTCCAACCTGGTTAACAAGTTCAAATTCACCCTCATTGGGATGTTCCAATCAGGACATCCCAAGATGAAAATCATTTGAAAGGCTTTTGTATAACTCAAACTATTGGGACCTCAGAAGGTTGGCTTTTTTTATGGGAGACATGTGATGATACAATTATCTAAAGTGGAAGACTATGCCAAAATATTTTCCAAAAAGTTCATGATAATAGAGGGAAAATATATGAAACTGCTTAAGTGGTTTCCTGAATTTGACCCTAGTCAAGAACTACCTATAGTTTCAATATGGTTTAAACTACCTGGCCTAAAGTTGTATAACTTCAACCACCAAGTCCTCTACTTTATTGGAGCTGCACTAGGGAGACCTATGAAATTGGATACACCCACCTTCATTCTAACCAGGCCTTCGGTTGCAAAAATTTTTGTTGAAAGGGATATTACCCTCTCTGATGTGGACGAAATATGGTTTGGTACTGCCCATAATGGGTATTGACAACCAATTATAACATAACAAAGACCCTACTGCTGCAATTACTCTAAATTGTTTGGGCACACCTCTGTCAAATGCTTCAGGCTTCACCCACATTTGAGATTGGCATGTCCTAACAGCATCATCCATGTGGAGGAAAATATAGCAGACACTGTTAATCTTTCGGAAATGTTGATTGAGAATTTGACTCACAAGGCTACTCACCAACTAGACCAGCACCTTCCGCTTACTGTTTTTGAGGCAGCTCTTCCTACGAATTTTGTTGTAGCAGATGCTAGCCGAAGTATCTTGGAACCACCTATTGCGAGAGAAGAGGGTACTCAAGTTATGGAGGTGTCCTGCAGGCTGAGTTAGATCAACAGTTTACCTCCATCGAAGATCCACATATTGTTCACACGGGACTACCTCTGGCAGATGATTAACAGATTTACAAATCTAAGAAGAAGAAGAAATGAATGTCAGATCTCAGTAACTCTCAGTATGATTGTATCATTGTTTCATGCGAAAGCCCGCATCTCAGTATGTTGCTGGACTTCCTCCCTAGATCCAGGGAAAGGGGAAGCGGTAGATCCACCGACTAAACCCACCATGATTAGGAGTTCTTTCTTTTTGTTTTATTTTTTGGGGAATATGATTGTAATCCCTGTGACTGAGCTCTTTATACCCCACTCGCTAAAACCTTTGTATCATCTCTTTTTTATCATTGAATTTTGCCTTTATATATATATGTGTTTGTGTGTGTGTGTGTGCACGTGCTCGTGCGTGTGCGTGTGTTGTATTGTGTTATTGTCATTAGGGTTCAATTTTTATTGAGTTTTTTGTAGAGACGGTCGTTGAAATTTCAAGTTCTCCCTTTTTGTGCTTTATTCGAGGGCAAGTGGTGACTATCTCCACATATTTTTCCCATTTCTTCCACCCACTTGCTCGCAGCCAGCATTCCTTTCGTCCCTCCTCTGCTTGCTGATGCCCAGCCTGCACTCCGTAGCAGCTGCTGCTGCCCTCCCTTTTTCCTCCAGACCTGCTGCCGCCCCTGCCCCACGGCCCTACCTTTTGTGCAGCCGCACAACTACATCCTTCTTGCTACTGCCAGCCCTCACCCTATACCTACAACTCCCCAATTCCACCACCTCAACCCGCAGCCCACCACTTTCGTCCTTATCACAGGTTGTCACTTGCGTGTTGTGTGGTTTTGTTTCTGTTTTTAAGTGTTTTTGCTTGTAGCCCTTTTTAATTCATCAATAGTATTTGTTTTCCAATTTTCGATTGGATTAACTCCAGTATTAAACCTTCATATTTACATACATAACTCTCTAATCATTGATATCACCTAGAAAATACCACTATTAGCTTTTTGAAAGTAGAGTACACTTTTTCATGCATACGTGTTCATGGCACCGAAGTATTTAGGTGTTAGATATGTAAATACAACATAATTTTGTGGTATGCATGTAAATTTCCCTATAATTAATGGAAGGATACAGGTCATGTGAATGAATTGGTTTGCTTTGGCTAGGGTGAAATTGAAACATTTTCTTTTCTGATGCATTTTTGCATCAGGAATGCAAGATAAATGATCGAAGTATAATATTATTTTATCGAAATTGAGGAGGACCAAATCTTTTGTATAAATAGGGTTTGAGCATTATTTTGTTATGCAAACAAATGTCTCAAATCTCTGTTTTAGCATCTTTTTATTTTGATCATTTGTCTTGACCTTCTGATGCAAAAGTCCTTCAAGAGCCCTTGATACGTTTATTTTCTCTGTCACATTCCGAACTTTTATTTGTAAGCGAAGATGTATGAAATGATCTAGGCATTTTTATCAGAACCAATTATTGTTACTCTCGAGTTAGAAGAAAGTTTTTCATAAAAATAAAAGAAGATTTTCATACATACCACTCAACTCCTATGTATTTGCATATCTAACACCCAAACTTCAATTTACATACAACCTTACCTATGCATGACATGGTTTGTTTCACATTTTAAAAGTTAAAATGGTGGTAATTTTGGTGTCATGTGAAGGATTTGGGTGGTATAAATGTATACATCGAAGTTTAGGTGTTAGATTTGTAAATACATACGAATTAAATGGCCCAAAAATAAAATGTATAGATGAAACCTTTGTTCTTTTCAGTTCTTAACTAAATATGGGAACTGTTTTTTACTTTTGCACTTCGAGTCTTTAAAGTTTCATTTAGCTATAACTTTTCGTTTTAGAAGACCAAGTTTCCCAAGAAAGTCCATAAAAGCATCAAATTATTTTTAATCTCCTGACTTTTTAAATAGTTTGAAATAGCCCCAACCCATATTAAAGGAGTTTAGGGACTAAATTGATACTTTTATAGGCTTTGCGACTAAAATGATATTCTACAAAGAGTCAAGGGATTACTTTGACAGTTCTCTCGATTAATATTTAAATAATTTTTTTTTTCCTGAATATTTTTCAAGAACATAAGATACAAAACACTTTAAATTGATGAACTTGCTGTCATGTTTATCTCACTCATGTGAGTAAGTTTCTTCTTAAATTATCATTCATCTATTTAATAACCCTTCTCTTGCAGTTGCTATGCCAATGCTGTCTTGCAGTGTCTGACCTTCACAAAGCCTATAATGGTCTACTTACTTCATAGATCTCACTCAAGAACCTGTAATTTTAAACTGTCCCACTCAATCTCGTACCAATTTATATATGGACAGGGTGCATAATTACAACCTTGGATGCTTCGTGTTTTTCAGGTCAAATAAGAGACTGGTGCTTGATGTGCGAACTCGAGCAACACATCGCAGAGCTACTCGAAGGAGGTGGCCCTCTTTCTCCAAGTAAAATTCTTTTAAATATGAGTGTTGGTTGTCGAATGGGTGGTGGAAACCAGGAAGATGCTCACGAGTTTCTAAGGTATGGAAGATTAAGATTTTAGGGGCATTTACATACATAGACACAGCTCTTATTTATTTATATATCTCACACCTTAACTATCATATTTACGCACATAGCACTCAAATCTTTAATTTCACATTAAGAAGAGCACTATTACCACATTTTAAAAGAGAAATACAGGTTTTTAGGCTTAGGCTTAAAGCACTAAAGTGCTATGTATGTAGATGAAAGTTTAGGTTTGAAATATGTAAATACATACGAATTGTGTGCTAAGTATGTAAATTTTACTATTTTAAAATGTTATGATGTTTTTCTTAACAATCTGCAGTTTCTTTTCATATGAAACTAGAGTTACTGAAAAAATCATTGTTAGCATGCACCAGGCTTTTAGTTATGTCCATGCAAGCTGTTTGCCTTTGGGATCTAGGTGGTGAGGAGAAGGTTGATCCTGGATTGCAAGAAACTACTCTTGTACAACAGATTTTTGGCGGCCGCCTTAAATCTAAGGCAATGTTTCTATCCCTTGACCTATATTGTTGACATTAGTTAACTTTAGGAACTGACTAGTAACGGTTTTAGCTGCTTTAGTAAATCATTTAAATTTAGATTTAGATTTACTAAATCCTACCGACCACATGATTTAATAAATCCAGAATTGAAGGCAAAATTGAGAAGAATTCTGCAAAGAAACCAGATTTATGGAATGCTGGATTTAAAAATTTAAGTTAAATCCCACTTAAATGAGTTACCTAACAGCCCCTTATATTTTTCAGTTTTTTCTTTTTCTTTTTAAAAGTTTAACTAACTTCTTCAAGTACTTGAATTAGGTTAAGTGCCTGAGATGTCATCATGAGTCCGAACGATACGAAAATATCATGGATCTTACTCTGGAGATCTATGGTTGGGTTGAGTCATTGGAGGATGCCCTCACACAGTTTACCGCCCCGGAAGATTTAGATGGAGAAAACATGTATAGATGTGGCAGGTTTGGCATAATACTTCTCCTTTTTGTATGAGTTTTTATAAGCCATTTTTTAAACTCTGCAAACCATTTTAGGTGTTCTGCATATGTTAGGGCAAGAAAACAGCTGAGTTTGCATGAGGTACCCAATATCTTAACGATTGTCCTCAAGAGATTTCAGGTAACAATTTGACATTGTTCGTGAAATTTAAGTTTGCATTCGTAATTTTACTCACCAATTTTATTGATTTTTTCTTGCCTTGTATGAAATGTATTTTAGAGAACGACAAAATATGATGAAGTTTATGGAATTTTTTGAGTTCAATTAATTTGTATTATCTTTTAGTCATATGTTTTAAATTTTTTATTGTTTCTATTCATGTATTGCTAAGGTTAACTTCCTTCAACAACTCAATTGGTTTCATTTAAGTCTTGATACAAACCGAACCAAATTTATGATGAATAGTTGAAAGTGGCAATCATAATTTGCAAAACTTAGAATAATTTGAATGATGCAATACAAGATATGTGTTATGATTATTCTAGATAATTTATTATGCTTAAGATTCTTTTTAGGATTTTATTTTCTTCCTTTTTGTATTTAAATTTTTACAATTATTTTTATGTGTGGAAGAGAATTTGCAGTGGCAGAGTGATTAATTAACATTTTAGCATTGCACGAGAACCCTTCACACACTCAGATAATAAATAATGATTGACATAAACATCAGAAGATGTTTGTGAAAAACCCGGAAAGGGAAAAACCATTAGACCTGGCTTAGTTGAAGAGATTCATTATAAATTAATGATTATTGATATAATCCCTTGTCCTACGGGCGAGAAAGGTTACATAGCCTCCCGAGCTACAACCTCGGTGCGTGGATCTATTTTTCGCCCCAAAGTAGGGATGATTGCATAAATAGTTAGGGCTTTAGTGCGCCATCTTTGGGGTCGGTGTGATGCCCAATAGTTAGGGCTTCATCGCAAGAAGTGGGCAGTGGTTGATGGTGATCGACAATACTTGATGACGAGTGGTTGACAGTAATTTGTTGCTGTAGGAGCAACTATTCGCCGGATCGTCAGTGCAGAAGTGAATTTGGACTTCTGTTCCTTGTCTAATTTTCAAGATCCAAGTCCCTTCTCAAGAGGAGGTATGATACTATTTATAGAGTTTCAGTTACAATTAATAAAGAAATCTGAATCACTTTGATTGAACGACCTAGAGAGATTTCCTCAATCGGATGGTCTGTTTGATCTTCTAAATATGCCTGAAAAGCTTCAAAAGTTGTTTAATGGCTTGATCGTGGCTTGATTGGGCTCAGATTGGACCAATTTTGATACCATTGGGGTCGTTTGTCGTGTCAGTTAGTTTGATTGTATGTTTGCTGAAATCACAATTTTGGATGACTCTTAGTGAAATTTTAAATATTTTTTGCTCAAAAATTGCCTCGAGATTCGTTTTGAATGTTAGAAAGTGATGTTATATTAGTTGTCCCTTATTTTCGGTCGAGATTGATTTCTTCATCCGAAAATATTGAACTCCGAAACACTGTCTGCCAGTGTCAGACGTATAGTCTGGTAAGAATTATGTGGTGTGAATGTAAATATTCAAATATTTTTTGTTTATATATATATATATATTAAACACCATAAATAGTAAAAGCATAGGAACTATGTGGCGTGCATTGTTTTTAAATGGATTGTAAGATTCATTTATTTTAATGCCTGAAATTGTTTTTTGGTCATAATTGTGGGTGGTTTTTGAGCCTATAAATAGCTAAGGAATGGGTGGAAGTTGAGTCCCCCCTCCCCCTCCCCCCAACAATTTGCTAGTAGGTGATCAACGAAAATTTCTTAAAGAAATTCATCATCCATTTGCGTAGCAGGCAATGAATGAGATCTTCTTTCGTGTTGTGTGAATAAGAAATTTGTCCCCGTTCTGCGTTGTAGGTGATCAACGAGATCTTCTTTTATATCGTTGTGTAGAAGAAAGTTATCATCAGGCTGCGTAACAGGCGATCAACGCGATCTTCTTTCACAATCTTCTTTCGCACTCCTTTGAAAAAGAAAGCTGTCCCCCAGTAGGAAATCCAGGATCCCCCCAGCAGGAAATCCAGGATCTTCTTTTCTGCATTGCTGAGGTGATTTATGGAGATCATCTTCTTGTAATTGGCTGAAGTACCCAAATTCTTAAGAGGCAATGCACACACCATTTGAAGATGTACCGATTTGTTGCTTTTATACAAGGTATGTTGGGCTTTGTAGAATTTTAATCGTCTGATATAACATTTATACACAGTAAAAATGTGTTTGTTTGTACGTATTTAACATGGTAAACGCAATAAACATTTTGACGTTGTTTTTGTGGCTACTTGTCTTTCCTTCTGAATTGTCGTTGCCCCTCTTATGGGATGTTTTTTCCTCCCTTTTAGGGTGTTGTTAAGAATGTTTGAATGTTTCTAGGTTGCTTAGTCGAAGCGTGCCCGCTCGATTACCGTAGCCTGTGTTGGAGTAAAGTCGAAACGAGAATTCATTAAGATTGTAAGACCCGTTCTAAGGTTGCATGACCGAAGCATCTTCTCGACGACACTAGCCTGTGATGAATAGTTATGAAATCCACCAAAGATGGTTGACCTATCTATACGAGTTTGTTAGTCCAAGCTTCTGCTTGATGACCATAACTTATTATGGAAGAGATTGAAGGAAATTCACTAAGGATTTTTGACTTATTTGAGACTGTTAGTTGAAGTTTTTGATGATTGTTGCTTGCGATAGAAGATGTCAAATCGAGCCCCCACCCCCCCTCCTCGCGGGATCTCGATTAAGCTTAGAATGAGGTGTCAAAGGTGCTTTGTGTCTCTCGAGACTGGGCATAGGTTGTAATAGACCCTATTTTTTCTTAGAATTATGGTTGCGGCCATACTCAAGAATGATACTTTATAATTTGCTAGTTGTTTCTTTTGAATTTATTGTCCCCTGGTGAGTGTGTTTTCCACACGATCTTATAAAGCTACCTATGTATTGAATCTTGAAGATATCAGCTTCTTGATACGGTTGAGGAAGAACTCCAGTATGGTAGGGGGAATTGAGAAAGTGTTACCCCCCCCCTTTCCAAACACCCCAACCGATGTCCAAATGAAACGTGGGATGACTATCCCACCACGGTCATGTATAACGTGATCGATTTTTCGAGGTCACAATGAAGGTTGCCCTCAGCCTGAAAGAAGTTGTTATAGACTTGATGTCTGAATGAGATGCAACAAAATTTACTCACTACAATCGTGCACGGAACGTTGGTGTAAACAACCTTTCAAAACTGCAGTGAATGTTGCCCTCATTTCCCAAAATGAACATCGCACAGAGCGTAATGAACTTCAAATGGGAGAAGACACTTGGGGTATGAACAGACAAATGTCTTCTTATATAGCTCGTCCCCGATAAGGATGAAGTTGGCGACCATGCATCGGAGGTACTTGCACAGTAGAATCATCGAGCATCATCCCGTCTCAGAGGAAGGAGATCATAGGGTACATCCAAGATGGCTCGTTCATTGCCCGCGGGCTTTGGATGCTAGGAAAGTGTTTCTCTTCGATGCACCTTTTTTTGAAGAGATATCCAGTTGTCGAGGTCGCGAGCTTAGAGAGTGCATCAACTTGGTTGTTCTTCTCTGGAAGTATGCAACTGTCTGGTACGTTTCAATCTGGGGAGGAGCGCCTTTACTAAGCTAAGATATTGCACTAGCTGTGTGTTATGGGCATCAAGTTCTCCCTATATTTGGGATGTGATGAGTTGGGAGTCGGTGCAGACGATAACTTTTAGGCGGAGTTTGTATTATAGGATTTCTTGCTTTGGGGAAATGACAATCTCCAAAGTTTCCGAGCACTCCATCCACATACAATGTTAACTGAGGTGACAGTGGGGGAAAAAGAGGCTACTCGTCAGAAACAGGCACTATGCACTTCACCACAAAGTCAGTAAGTACTTGCGATTTGATGTTTTGGTTGGGTAGGTAGCTGATGTCTAACTCTCACAACTCTATTGACTGTTTAGACTTTTAGGGTATGAGTTATATTTAAAAAGGGGGGCCTTTACTTTTAGGGTATGAGTTTTGTCGACTCCCGTCTTTTTAAGGAGAAATATCAGACTAGGTGATTTGGACTTGTAAGTTTTTATTTTATGATCAGGACGTTTATTTCGATGTTACTAAACTCTTCAACAACTCTAGTCCTTGTGAGGAGGAGGACAAGACTATTTAAATGGGACTTCAACCCTATCCTATAGGCAAAACAACCCGATTAGCCCGCGCATCATTCTTGAACCTAATATTTGAATATTCAATACAATGGTTGGAGCACATGTAGACTTTTTAATTTTTAATTTTTTAGATAATCTTTAATACAAAGCCTTGAGATTATGCATAGTTAGCTCATGAATATCTTAAACTATTTATAGCTTGAGCGTAGTGAAATTGTTATTCATATGTCTCAAAAGCACTTGCACAAATTTCATACTAGCCTTGAAGTTTAGGTTTGAACATTTCTTATTATTTAGAACTTCGAATATTTGAAGAAATATTATGATTTTGGGCTTTAAATGGATCGTCTTATGTTCGCTAGCAGGAGTGTTGTGAATTAGATTGCTAGGTTTTTTCAAATCAAACTGAGCTCTTCAATTCAACATATTTAAATTTCAATTTACGCTTAGTTTTGTGGATTTTGGTACTTCAATTTTAAATTAGGCTAAGCCCCAAATGTATTGAGCTATTTTTGAGCCCCAAATGTATTGAGCTATTTTTGAAAGCCCAAATATTTAATATTTGGGTCAATTCAAATGACTCAACCTAAGCTTTTAGATTTGAAAATTCCAAATTTTTTTTGATTAATTGTAAACCCTAAGCTCTTAATTTTGAAAGCTAAACTTTGGGTTAATTTAACAATCGTGACTTAAATTTAAAAGTTATCATTGAATTCGATTTTAAACTTTAGAATTTCTAGTTTGAGAAAGCCCCAAAAAATTAATATTATCTTTAAAAGCCTTAAGAGCCTTAAATTTTAAAACTTTCAAATTTTGAATACTTTTAAGCCTAAGGGGCCTCAAAGTTTTAACATTTTCAAAATTTTCAACTTATCTTAAAATTCAAATGATTCATTTTGTTAGTTTGAAAATTCAGGGTTAAAGTGGTTACAAAGTCCAAATCATTCAAAATTGTGGCAGCTTCCCAGTGTCAACCCCCGTTTGGGGGCACGGGAGAATATCAGTCTTCCCAGTTGTCTTAAAAGGCGAGCTGGTCAGTGTTGTGAGACACTACGGCCGGGCAGCGAAAGTATAAATTTAACCCGCGATCTTAAACGACGCATCGGGCCTTTAAATATACGATAGAGGAAGAGAACGATGTTGGCGGAGGACTTCGGGTGTTTTGTTGCGAGGCAGAAATCGCTTTGTTTCAGTTTCAAGTGAACAGAATAAAGGGGAGAGGGTAGACAGTGAGAGGGGACGACAGATGAATGAGACGGCCAATTGTGCGTATTAGTGTGCCTGTCGTGTAGTTCTTTCCTTGGTAATCGGAAGGAGCGGGAACAGTTATTCATCGAGCAGGAGCTTTTGGAGGGATTAGATAAAGATTTAAGTTAGTTAATCAATTTTAATTAATATAATTTTTTCTCCTTTTTTTTTCCTTTCTTTTTCTTTTTTGTTACGGTCAACAGTGCCACTATCACTTGTAGGTCTTTCAGTACTTGAGATTTAACTGATTGAAAATGCCCTCTTTCTGTTTGCATTTGCTGATGTTCAACAAACTCTCTTTTTGTTTGCATTTGCAATTCAATTGGATGCATTTTATGCAACCCATCCAAATTAAGTTTGGAAGATCTACATACACACCACTCAATTGCTATGTATTTACATATTTAACACCAAAACTTCAATTTTTACATATATGCCGCATTACCTAAGCATGAAAAGGTGTGTTTCTCTTTTTAAAAGTTAAAATAATGGTATTTTTAATGTGCTATTAAAGATTTTGTTGGTGTAAGTGTAAAAGCAAAGTTTAGTGGATTGTATTTTTTCACCAATCTTATCAGTATAAACAATTCAAATATTGCAGTCATACTGTGGCAAGAAAATGTGAAGCAATTAAAACTGCAATCCAATGATTTTTTCCCCAACCCCAATATCATTTGCAATTTTAAATTTCAATTTCGCAAAAATTTGAAAATTTTCGCCCTTTTTCAAGTTATGGATGCCTCAGCATTTCTCATATCAACTGATATTTTTTGCTTTATTAGACAGGGAAATATGGAAAAATCAATAAATGTGTTACATTTCCAGACTTATTGGACATGATTCCATTTGTAACTGGAACTGCTGATAGCCCTCCTCTTTACTTCCTATATGCTGTCGTTGTTCATCTGGACACCTTGAATACATCCTTCTCTGGTCATTATGTATCCTATGTCAAAGACATTCAAGGAACATGGTTTCGAATTGATGACTCTGAGGTATGTAATGTTCATCAAATTTTAGGAAGATAGACATACATACGACACAATTCTTTTGGATTTACATATCTGTCACCTGAACTTCAATTTTTACATACATACCATTCCATCTTCCCTATGCGTGAAAAAGGGTAAATTTCGCTTTTTAAAAGTTAAAATTGTGGTATTTTTGTTGTGATATTAAGTCTTTGGGTGGTATAAATGTAAAAAATCAGAGTTTAGGCGGTAGATATGTAAATAAATAAGAATTGTGTGGTATGCATTTATACGTACGACACAATTCTTATGTTATTTACACACCTGACATCTAAACTTCAATTTTTATGTACATACCACTTTCCATATGCATGAAAAAGACTTATTTCACCTTCTTAAAGTTAAAATGGTGGGTTGTATTTTAACGTCCTATGAAAGATTTGGGTACTTAAATTTAAAAATCGAAGTTTAGGTGTTAGATATGTAAAAAATAGGAATTGGATGGTGGAATGCAAATGCTTCTTTTAATATTTATCACCATGTAATATTGGACGCATGGACAGTCGTCAAGTTCATCTGTCTGACAAATATATAGGTACGAGGCATTTACATGCATACCACACAAATAGATACATTAAAATTTTGATTTTTACATTTATAATATTTAAATCCTTAATATCACGTCAGAAATACCATTGTTACCAACTTTTTAAAAGTGAAATATATCTTCTAACGTACCATGTGTGATAAATGTAAAAATCAAAAGTTCAGATATTCTACATATGAATGCATAGAATTATGTGGTTTCTATGTAAATTTTCATATATATATATATATATATATATTCTTCTCTCTTCTGTGTGCTGTGTCTGAGAGCTGCATCTTGACATGTGTTCATACTGTTACAGGTGCAGGCTGTGCCACAGAGTCAGGTAATGTCTGAAGGCGCATATATGCTATTTTACTCCAGGTAAAATCTCCAAACACTACATCAGGATAAAACATGACAATTCATTGACAAACTTATTTGAGAAGCTTATAAAAAAAATGGGGGGCATTTACTTACATACCTCCCACATCCTATGTATTTGCATATCTAACACCCAAATCTTTCATATCACATAAAAAATACCACTATTTTGACTTTTAGAGGATGAAATACATCTTTTCATGCACAGGTGAAGTGGCGTGTAAAAATTGAAGTTTTGGTGTTAGATATGTGAATACATAGGAATTGAGTGTTATGTATATAAATATTCAAAATATAAAAAAATTAAAAGGAAAATTTACATACTTAGCAAACAATTCTTATGTATATAATACTAAAGATTTGAGTGCGATGTGTGTAAATATGAAAGTTTAGGTTTGAGATATTATGAGAAATGTATGTAAATGGCCCAAAATGAAAAAAAAAAAGAGTTACTGATGTTCCTCCAATGTTATTCTTCAGGTCAGTCCCCCGTCCTCCAAGCATCTGTATCAACAGATCTCTATTACAGCCCCCATCTCTAAAGCACAGCTCACCCAAACTTCTCAAATCTTTACGACACGAACAACCCATTGAAAGCGAAACTCGCCCTCCGCTCCCCAACTCAGTGAACGCCGAAAAGAACCTGCGTCCTGAATATCGAAGCGGCCGCGTAATGCGGAGTTTCCTTCCCACCCATGAAACGTACGCCGACACGATCGGCACAGACTTCTCCGACCCAACATCGAGTGATTGGTCTCTCTTCACAAGCTCTGATGAATCATCGTTCACCACCGAGAGCACCCGAAACTCGTTCAGTACCGTTGATCATGAAGACTCAGCTGGCCTCGACCCCATTTCTTCCATATTTGGTTCCTTCTATCTCTCGGATTGTTCGCAGGGTAGGTAAGTTTTTCATGTACAAATTCGTCGGTTCGAGTGCAATGTTATTTATCTTAGATTCATCGACGAGAAATGGACGACTCGGCGGTGTACATAAGGTAAGGAGATTGTTCATTTTTGTCTCTAGATCTTAAAGCCATGTTTATTAGAACAAAGGGGGAGTAATCCCAGATATCTTGATTTGTAGTTGCTATGAATTGGCTGCTAACTAAAGAGAACAATTTACTTTTATGACTCTTATGTATTTATTTATTTTAATTTTACGGGAATTTACATATATACCACCCAATTCCTATGTATTTACATATCAAACACCTAAACTTTACTTTGTTTATATTTGCTCCACTTCCACCCATGTCTTTCGTATCAAATCAAAAATATTGCCAAGTTTTAGAAGTTGAATACACTTTTTAATGCATGTAAAAACTGAACTTTAGGGTATTAGATATGTAATACATGGGAATTGAGTGGTATGAATGTAAATCTTTTTAAATTTTATTAATATTGTTTTGGGGCTTTTACATAAATACCATCCATTTTTTATGTGTTTACATGTCTAGCTGCTAAAAGTTCAATTTTTTTTAGCATTTATTCCACTTAAATCTTGCATATATTAAAAAAATGGCAATAATACCATGCATAAGGATTGAGTGGTATATATGTAAATCTTTCTATTATTTTAAGGGGCATTGGTAGACATACCTCTCAATTCTTATGGATATATATGTCTAACACCTAAATTTTGCTTTTGAGATTTATATCATATTATAAATATTTACGTATCAGTCGATTCTTATTATCACAAGAGTGTGCGAATTATAGAAGAATTAAATTGATGTGTCGTATTTTAAAATTATGTGATGGTTCAAGAGATATCCTTTGCAGAGTTTTAGAGAAGAAAGGTGTTGATATGACTTATATTAAATTTATTAAATAAATGTATATTAGAGTTGTTATTTGTGTTCGAACAGGTGGTTTGACCAATTATTTTCCTATTTTAGCTGGAGTACAACAAGGATCAGATTTAAGCTCATATTCTTTTGCTTTAGTTAGGGATGCTTTTACTAGACATTTATGGGAGGATGTATTTTGGTATATGATTTTTGCTAATGATTTCTTTTTTGTGGATAAGACTAGAGAGAGAGCTCAAGAAAAACTTGAATGATGGTGGTTTACATTGAATTTTAAAAGCATTCATTTGAGTATTGTATTTTGGTATATGATTTTCGCCAATGATTTCTTTTTTGTGGATAAGACTAGAGAAAGAGCTCAAGAAAAGCTTGAATTATGGAGGTTTACATTGAATTTTAAAAGCATTCATTTGAGTAGAATTAAAACTGAATACATTGAATGTAATTTTAGTAGTAGTAGCTCTAACGACAGAGTTGTAACTACGTGCGATCAAATTATTAAAAAGTGTGAAAGTTTTAGTTATCTCGGGTTTACTGTTCAAAGTGATGGTGATATAGAATGAGATGTTATTAGTAGAATTCAAGTTGGTTGGTTGAAGTGGAGGAATGCTACGGTTCTATTGTGTGATAGAAAAGTACTGCTTAGACTGAAAGGAAAATCTTATAAGATGATGGTGAGACATGCAATGTTCTATGACACATAATGTTGGCCTTTAAAAGAGAAGCATGAAATTAAGTGTTGCAGAGATACAAATGTTTAGGTGGACGAGTGTTTTTACATTTAGAGACAATGCGAAATGAATGTATCTGTGATAGGGTTGGTGTAACTCCTGTGGCGGACAAAATGCGGATAAATTTAGAGAGTCATCTTAGTTGGTTTGGTCACATTAAATGTCGGCCATATGATGGTCAGGTTAGAGAGTAGATGTTTTAGATACGACATATGTTGAGAAAGACAGAGATAGACCTAAAAAGACTTGGACATATTGTGTAAACAATAATCTTAACTTATTAACATTAAATGAAAATATGATATTCCATAGGATGCAACGGAGAATAAGGATTCATGCAGTGACCACACTTTGTGGGATAAAAGCTTCTTGTTGTTGTAATAATATTATCATTTTAGCTTAATTCTTATGAATTTACATATCCAACACTATAATCTTACCTTTTATATTTATGCCACTCAAATGTTTCGTCACATAAAAAATACATCACCATTTTAACTTTTAAATCTGAAATATACATTTTGATGCATATCTAAGGTGTATGTATGTAAAAATAAAAGTACTTGTTATATATGTAAATACATAAGAATTGAAGTATGTAAGATGCATGGGATATTAATTTTAGATGCTGGTTTCAATACAAAGCTTTTGCATTTTCGGGCCTCATTTGGTAATATTATATTATTGTAAATTGTTTTATTATGTAAGTTTTTGCATAAATAAAAATGGTTCGTTTTGCAATAATTATGTAACAAAGGGCCCGTTTGGGGCAGCTTGTTTGGTGAGGTGGCGTTTTGAAAACGCAACAGGTTTGTTTGGGCAAACTGCGTTTTGACAGTTTGTGTTTTCAAAATGCTGAAAACAGTATTTTCATATCGCACCTATCTAGGTGCAGTGAAAGCTTTCTAGCAGCGGTCTGACTTTTCCAAAAAAATAAAAATTTGTGATAGTCACCGCACCTAGCTTATCGGTGAATTCTTTTTAATCAGCTCATCAGCAGATTTTTCAATAAGCTGCAGCTGCACCAAACAGAGCCAAAGTCTGCCAACGTTCAGTTTAAATTCATTTTAAAAAAGAAAATTTATTTAGAAAGTAAAATGTTTTATTAATTTTAAATATTTATTTTATAAGATATTTGAATCAACATTTTAATGGCTTGTATCTGTTAAATATTTTGATTTAAAAGTTATCTATAATAACTACAAACTTGAAATAATAAATTTTAAAATAATTATTTCCGTTTAAAATGATGATATTTGTATTTAAAAATTTAAATGATTTACTTTTTTTTTATCCATAGTTTTTATAAATAAAATATTTAAATTTAACTATTTAAAATCGAATATATTAACTTTTAAATTATTAATGCAAAATGTGTAAATTTTAATATTATTTTAATATGATTCAAAGTATGATTTAATATAGATTTCGATATTTATTATAATTGTAGCACACTTGATTGTAAGGCAACTACAACAAAATCTAATATTTATAACATGGAAGAGTGCTATCAAAGAGTGTAAAACAAAATGTATAATACTTCATAATGACAAGCATTACATCATTTTATATAAATAGTCGTGATGTTATATGAGGAATTACAATAGTATTTTCACAATTCTAAGGAGGGCACATAAAATGTAATGATGATTGATGTGTGCTAGAAAATTCAAGGGATTAGAGTATTGGCTTATCATATTAGCGTTGCACGAAATTTCAGCACACACTCGGATAGAAGGAAAAAAATTAGTAGTGACGCAAGAAGTTTTTACGTGGAAAACCCATAAAGAGAAAAAACCAGGAGGCTTGGCTCAGTTATATTATAGAGACCCCTTGTTCCACAGGCGGGAAGAGTTACAAAGTTTTCTGAATTACAATAGCGATGTGCAGATGAATATGTTGTAAAAAGTGAGCGACAACATATCGTGATGGATGGAGGCAGACATGTGGTGGTCAAAGGTGATCGACGATGGTTAACGGTCGTCAGTGATGATCAATGGGTGTCAATAATGACCAATGTCAGTCAACGGCGATTGACGGTGACAAGAGTGGTGTTGGACGTCAGCTCATTCTCAAAGCTTCAAGTTATTAGTCAAGTCTTAAGCTCTCCCCTCTCTCTAAGAGGGGTGGGGCTCCATTTATAATGCAATGTGTGCAATTAATGCAGGAATATGAAACACTTTGATCGGACGTCCCGGAGAGCTTCCTTCGATCAGACAACATTTGATGGATATTTAAGTGTCTTAACAATGTCGAAATTGAGAAATCTTGGACTCGTTAGATTCGTCTTGTCAAGACGCTCAATTCTATTATAAAAATGCTAGATTTGACATTCGTTTTCCCTTCTAAATATGTCCAAAAAACGTATAAAAGAGGTTTAATACTTGATATAGGTTTCATTTGGTTCGGGTTGGACCAATTTTGCTAACATTGGGTTCTTCTTGTCGAGTCATTCGGGTTGACTTTAACTTTGTTGAAATCAGAGTTTTTAATAACTTTTTATCATGATTTGAATATTTCTTACTTAATGTCACATCGAGATTCATATCAAGCCACTAGATTCATGTCGGATGGTGGAATTTTGTAGATGGTGTATCAATGATACTATAGTAAACAGTTAGACTCACAAGTTATGCCGTCATAACATTTCACTCTACATTGTACCACATTCTTCTCTCTTTTGTATGGTCTTTTATAGTTTTAGAAGACCACTCTTTAACCTCCTTAATAGGGGTAATACAATGGGCCCTTCTATTTCATTGAAACCTCTTGAATATCTTTACTTTTGACTGATTATATAATTTTAGCTTAAGCAATTGCTATGTGTTTTTTTATATAACTAAGAACACAAGTCATAACAACTAGCATCTTGTACTTAAGCTACAACTAACACATGTTTGAACATAATATCTATAACATCAAACGTTTTGCATTTATGTGGTTCAAAATGTCTAATGGAGTCAACACTCAAGATTCAACTCTTATTGAAGAGCTTTTTTAACGCTTCATTGATTTTCTTCGTTGAGATATTTTTTGCATTCAATTTAATGTTCCATATTTTGAAAAATTAGTTTTACATTATGTGTTTCGTTGTGTCATGTGTGCTTCAGAAACTCAAATAATATAATTTGGTTGAAGTTAGTACTTTTGATAATATCATTAAAGCCCTAAAGTATCAATTATCATATAGTATCAATTTTTAGAGAAGTGTGTGATTCCATTACTCAAAATCAATTTCATTCTAAATTAGATATTATAATTAGATTTTTAACATATTTCATCAAAGTGTTTCTAAAACTCAACATTTCTATGAGATTTGGAAGCAAACTGATACTCATAATAGCTATCAATTTGTTTAACTTTGTATTGATTTTCACTATAATATGGCAAGCACATGCTCCATAATATATTCACAAAAATGAATGATAACACTGAAGTTTTATTACATTTATCCAAAATTAAAAGTACATTGTCAATTGTTTATTGATTATTTTAGTTTAGTTATAAAAATAACCATGTTATATTATTTTTTGAATCAACTATTATAAGTGTCACTTATTAATTCAAAGTAATAAAATATTGTATCATTAATACAAGCAAAGTACCATACAGTGTACTTAAAAGTATTCAGTTCACATTTAACACAACTAATGGCTTGAAGCCTCAAAACCATACACCTTCGTAAATACATGTGGTAGTCAACGGTCGTCAGCGATGATCAATGGGTGTCAATAATGACTAGTGACAGTCGGCGGCGATTGACGGTGACAAGAGTGGTGTTGGACTTCAGCTCATTCTCAAAGCTTCAAGTTATTAATCAAGTCTTAAGCTCTCCCCCCTCTCTAAGAGGGGTGAGGCTCCATTTATAGTGCAATGAGTGCAATTAATGCAAGAATATGAAACACTTTGATCGGACGTCCCGGAGAGCTTCCTTCAATCAGACGACATTTGATGGATATTTAAGTGTCTTAATGATATCGAAATTGAGAAATCTTGGTCTCGTTAGATTCATCTTGTCAATACGCTCAATTCTACTATAAGCATGCTAGATTTGGCATTCGTTTTGCCCTTCTAAATATGTCCAAAAAACCTATAAAAGAGGTTTAATACTTGATATAGGTTTCATTTGATTCGGGTTGGACCAATTTTGCTAACATTGGGTTCTTCTTGTCGAGTCATTCGGGTTGACTTTAACTTTGTTGAAATCAGAGTTTTTAATAACTTTTTATCATGATTTGAATATTTCTTACTTAATGTCACATCGAGATTCATATCAAGCCACTAGATTCATGTCGGATGGTGGAATTTTGTAGATGGTGTATCAATGATACTATAGTAAACAGTTAGACTCACAAGTTATGCCGTCATAACATTTCACTCTACATTGTACCACATTCTTCTCTCTTTTGTATGGTCTTTTATAGTTTTAGAAGACCACTCTTTAACCTCCTTAATAGGGGTAATACAATGGGCCCTTCTATTTCATTGAAACCTCTTGAATATCTTTACTTTTGACTGATTATATAATTTTAGCTTAAGCAATTGCTATGTGTTTTTTTATATAACTAAGAACACAAGTCATAACAACTAGCATCTTGTACTTAAGCTACAACTAACACATGTTTGAACATAATATCTATAACATCAAACGTTTTGCATTTATGTGGTTCAAAATGTCTAATGGAATCAACACTCAAGATTCAACTCTTATTGAAGAGCATTTTTAACGCTTCATTGATTTTCTTCGTTGAGATATTTTTTGCATTCAATTTAATGTTCCATATTTTGAAAAATTAGTTTTACATTATGTGTTTCGTTGTGTCATGTGTGCTTCAGAAACTCAAATAATATAATTTGGTTGAAGTTAGTACTTTTGATAATATCATTAAAGCCCTAAAGTATCAATTATCATATAGTATCAATTTTTAGAGAAGTGTGTGATTCCATTACTCAAAATCAATTTCATTCTAAATTAGATATTATAATTAGATTTTTAACATATTTCATCAAAGTGTTTCTAAAACTCAACATTTCTATGAGATTTGGAAGCAAACTGATACTCATAATAGCTATCAATTTGTTTAACTTTGTATTGATTTTCACTATAATATGGCAAGCACATGCTCCATAATATATTCACAAAAATGAATGATAACACTGAAGTTTTATTACATTTATCCAAAATTAAAAGTACATTGTCAATTGTTTATTGATTATTTTAGTTTAGTTATAAAAATAACCATGTTATATTATTTTTTGAATCAACTATTATAAGTGTCACTTATTAATTCAAAGTAATAAAATATTGTATCATTAATACAAGCAAAGTACCATACAGTGTACTTAAAAGTATTCAGTTCACATTTCCGCATTTAACACAACTAAAATGATGGCTTGAAGCCTCAAAACCATACACCTTCGTAAAAGTAAGCATAATTGAGATATCATTCACTGAAGATTAATAGTTGTCCCTAAACTTTTTCTCTGAAGCATAACCAATTAAGTTAACTTATAAATAGAAGCTTCTTAGGACCCTTTACATATGTGATAGCTTACTTGTGAGTTTTCCAAGCTTTTGCATTGTACTTCTTTACAACAAATATAAGTTTGTAATTGTTTTTGGTTTCATGTTAAGTTAATGTACTATGGCCATTTTTATGATTTTATATTCAAAGAGCCAATATTAAGCTTATTATTTGTATTTTGATTAAACATCCAATATATAAGTGTGTCGTGTCGTGGCTTTAGATCTCAAATATAAATGTTTGCCTCATTGCTTCCCTTTATAAGCAGTACTCTAAATTGTAACATATATATCATCAATCGTTGCTTGATTTCTTCACATTGATTTTTTTTTCATCGCATCATGGTGTAAAATCTTCTTAATTTTTGCTCTCAGAATGTTGCTTGACGTCCAATTGAATTGGGTATAAAAAGCATGTTGCCAATATTTTAGTAATTATTGAATTTGAGATTCTTTTAGGGACCCTTATAGGATAAGAGTTATTTATGTGCTCTCCGTGTCCGAAAATTATAGCTTTTAGCCTTAAGCTATGCAAATAACGCTGACCCTTATAGGATAAGAGTTATTTATGTGTTCTCCGTGTCAAAAAATTATAGCTTTTAGCCTTAAGCTATGCAAATAATTTGAAGGCCTTGCTTGTTTGGTAGTTTTTAGTATGTCACAATTTGGGCTTGCAATTTCTATAAGATGTTTTAGCATGAAAGCATCCATTGAGTCACCATCCTCTCGAGTTTGTGTATAATTTCATCCGCACATACATATGATATATTTATAACATCTTTTACTTTTGCATATGTTATATTTGTATCATTACCAATACTTAAAATAGACGATAAATTGACTGGTTTTTCATCATCCACATTTGAACAAAATATATGCAATTAAGTTTTCCTTAAAACAATAAGCACGCATATGAGAGATTATTATAGAATAAGTATGGATATCTCATTCAAGAAAATAACAAGCCCATGACATGTTATTGGCTGAGTTAGAGAATTTACTATTGTGAACTATATCCTTTTAAAATGGTACATGAACTCTAGTTTCAAGTTAATAATGTAGCTAATCAATATTTATCAAATCATATATAAGATAGATGATTTTCTCTAAAAAAAAAAATCTTTTTTGTATCTTTAATTCTTTGTTGCATTTTCTATTAAATATTTAATCAATTTGATTGTTTATTTTCTATTTTCCTCTACAAAATATAAAAATTATTGATACTTAATTCATATTTACAAAATAATTAGTCAGTGTATATATACTTTTAATTATTTGAATCATGTTCAAACATGAGTAATAAATATTCAAATACGACTTAACTAATATCGTTAGATCATTGCTAGAGTTATGTTTGAATATGATTCAAATCTTATTTGAATAATGATTAAACAACAATCAAACATGATATTTCTTGTGATTGAATTGCTCAATTCAAATTAGAGTTAATTATATGTTAGAGGATATCGATAAATATTTGGTATTGTTCGAACAAGGAATAAAGTTTAAGAATATTCAAGAAATCCTTCTTTACGTTGTCGTTTCATTTAAATGAGTTAATCTATGATATAAATATTTTTAAAAATATTAACATAAAAGTTTTTAATGAATGAAAATTTTTTTGAGAGAGAATTCAAAGTATGGAAGAGTGAGAAGCCCTATATTTTAATTAAGAATAAGTATTTAGCATTTTATTTGAGAAAATTATATAGGGTGTATATTTCTCAAAATTGACTATTCATTTAAGGCATAAATAGATATTTAAGGGACAGCAAAGGCTTATAAAATACCAAAATCACCTAGAAAATCTATTAAGGATGTTATAAGCCATCTATGCATAAATTATTAAATTTTTACATTTTGATGATATTAGGATTTTTTTTAATTAAAATTGGATTTATTATGGGTTTTTTAACAATGTGTATATAAATGAGTAAGCTCTTGGATTTTAATAACTATATTTTCATGTATGCTCTTACTAAACTTCAGAACACCAGTTTCTCCTGTAGTTGATTTATTAATCAACTTAGAAAATCTCGTTTAGTGTTTGTTGAACAGAGCAATATGTAATTCTTGTTGACCGAATACTTTTCCTTATTTATTTTTCAAAGTGTTAGATTTTTACTCTTGATCATTTATGTTTGTCTGGGTTCTTCCTTTAAACGTAGAAACATATTAATATTGTTGGAGTCTTTGTCTATGCTTTTGAGATATTATTTAATATACATCGGGTATTATTATTAAATGGGATCCGTTATTTGCTCTTTGCAATAAACTTAAGAGTATTAAGGTTATTCTTAAGAGATGGAATTGGAATTCTTCTAGTTTCCTGACAGCGACTTTATATATTCTTAAAAATACAAGTATTAATACTGCTGCTAGAATATTTAATTCCTCAGCAATAGCACCAAAAACTTAACAACGGTTATAGATTCAATAAAGATGTATATATAAAATATTCAATAATGGTAAAGTCACACTTATCAACGCAAGTATACGTATCGCTCAAGTAATAAAGGGCTCTAATGGAGTCCTAGATATCGATCCTACAGGGAGTAATATTAGAACTATGAACTAAGATTTTAGAAAATCGATACTTAATCACAACAATATAATTCAAATTGCTTATCTGTCACTAATAGACAATTGAAATAAATATGTAATTTTAATAATTCTTAAATAACTAATTATACTAATAAAGTTTTTAATGTGATATTCAATATATAAAAAAACATTATTCTCCTTGTCAAGAAATTATAGTGAATGGATAAAGTGAATCAGTTCAAATTGTATTGTGTCAAATAGAAGCATACCTATTCTTTACCCTTTGGTCCAGGCATAAAAAATATTGACTAATCCTACGCTTGTTTACTGAATCTGCGGCTAGGCTGGGAGGATACCGGATCTCACTTCGGAGCTCCCACGTTCCCCTCGCCTGAGGGCTAACATCTACACTTCAACACCCAAATGATAGGACTGAATTAGGGATTTAGTCTGTCACTCTAAAATCTTCAATTCCACATCCGATAATTTTATTTCCTTATTTATTTGCACCCAATTTCCAAGGGCTTTGATCTCCTTGAATCTTAGATGTAATCTTCACTTTAGTTGTAAAACTTAACATATTTTAACAAATCAATTGGCCAGATTGAAAGTAAATTAAGATCGAAGTGAAAAGATCATCACAACTTCTTTAATATTTTCATGGCTCAATCAATTCAAATCACCATTTCACAAATCTCAAGACAAGGAGAAAGACAGAGAAAACTACTCAGCACTCATGGGGAAGACACAAAAAAACTCAAAATTCATATATATAAGCAAAGTCATACAACTACAACAAGTAAATAACACTTATCTCTAATTTCTCCCCAAGCAAACTCTCCGGGGACTTTAATTTTCGGCCAAAATCTTCTTTTAAAGTTGTAGAAGAGTTTTTCCAAGAGTTGCCTAAGCATCCCTCCAAAAATCGTCCACATTCAATGCACCTTTGGACATAACCGTTGATCTCGTCGCCGGCAGCCTCGAGGGCGTCGTCGGCGGGCCTTCTAAATTATTTAATCTAGAGGCTTGGGAAATTTTTTCCCCTGCCGTCGGCACCGTTGGGCTCGACGTCGGCGCTCTAATTCAAATCTTCACATTTTGGTCCTTTTCGCTCCAAATTCGCTCTTTTTTGCATCTTTTTGCTCCAATGACCATAATTCATCATACCAACAATAAACCATTAAAAATATCACAATAAACCATCAAAAATATCTTTCTTTAAAGTGTAATATCATCAAAAACAGTTTAAAATAGGTATGAAAAAATAGGTATGAAATAGGTATGAAAATCTCAACATATTTTCCTTTGGTCATTTTCTAACTAATTATATACTTGATATCAAAACTCATTCAATTTTTTTCTTAATCAATTTGAATTTTCCTCTTCTAATAAGAAGTTATTGATTAAAGCTTCTTGTTAAAAAAAAAAAAAAATCCAATGCTAGCTAGACTTTGTGAATATAAGTGGATTGAATAAAGAGCTAAATGCAGTTAACTTTATAAATGAGAAGAAGATTTGAAATTCTTTTATAAAATGACAAGAATAAGGAACAATTGTAGATTTATCAAAGAGATTTTTGTTGATAATACATGCATGCATCATCAGGGTGACATTGAGTTAGAATGTATTGCATATTATTCTAGTTTGCTTTTTTTCTTAAGTTATTAACAGGAATGGTTATGCAAATTTCTATCTTATTAAAAATTAGGGCTCTTTCTCTTATTATAATGCCCTTATTCAAGCCTTCTTTAATTATGATATTAAGAATGTTTTCTTCTTTATTGAATATTGAAAATATACTTGTCCTAAGGGTTTTAGCTTAAAATTCTTTAAATTCACTCAGTTTATTATTGGGAAGATTTATATTGAGGCGGTTTAGTATTTTTTTCAGAACTTTTAAGCTTCCTGCTAGGTTTAAACCTTTTGTTTTACTTTTCTTTTAAAAAAATTGGCTCTAAATCTGACTTAAGAACAATTTTTCTTTGTAATACATTTTATAAGGCTATTTCAATTTAGTTGATCTTCTTAAGCTTACTCTTCCTAATATCATTCATTGAACTCAAGATTCATTCATTAAAAAATGAGATATTTTGAAAATATCATCTTAGCCAACAAGTTTATTAAGGATTTTAATTCCAAAAATTTAATAAAGAGTTTTTGCTCCAAAATAAATCTAAAAACGGTCTTTGATAAAGTGAATAGGCTCCATTAATATGATAGAATGACTCAGCTAGACTTCCCACATTTATTCATTTGTTGGATTCAAGCATGGATAACTGAGGAGAACCTTTTTTGTTATTATAAATAGTGAAATAAAAAAACACTACCCATCTTCATCTTGTTTGAGACAATAGTGTCCTTTTATCTCTTTATCTTTTTACTACTATCATTGACACACATTCTTTAACTCTTTCATTTCATGAGGTTGGTCAAGAAAGTTTACCTAGGAATAATAAGTTTGCACATCTAATTTATCTGACGAGCTTTTCATTTTCGGTGGAGCTAATATTACTTATTTATAATATTTTAAGGAAATTCTTAATGCTTTTAGCCTTGCCTCAAATCTTGAAGTTAATGCCTCAAAATCTATTATGTATTTATTTAATTATGTAAAATTTTCCTTGCAACAATAGTTTTGTGATGTTTTTGGTTTTATCTTTAAACCTTTATCTTGAGTTTACTTAGGTGTTACAATCAAACCCACTAAGATCCTTGTGGTTGATTGTTAAACACTTAGTGAGAGGCTGAATAAATGGCATGTTGGATGGAAAATGAAGGTCTTAGCTGTTCTTGGCAGATTCTAGTTAGTTAAAACCATTATACATTACTCTCTATACATTGTGTTACTCTTCTTATGGGTATTAGAAATATTATTTCATCTAAAATCAATAACTTTTTCCAACATAATGGCTTTGAGAGAAAGTTGTATACAATTGCTCAGAGTACTTATTCTAAGCCTAAAGCTAAGGGTGGCCTTGACATCCCTTCTTTGGACACCATGAATGTCCTTTGTAAATCCAAGTAGTCTTAGAGAAATTATAACTTTAAGCCTTTTTCTTAGCTAGTTGGTGCGACCACAAATATGGATCTATTTTGTGTAAACACAGAGTTAGAATTTTGTTTTTGGAAAAAAACTTTATTAAATTGACTCATATAATTAGATATTGTTTATAATTTCAATAATCTTATAATAGTAAGATGTTTCCCTTGGTTGAATGGAGTTTCTCTCTCTGAATTGTTTGGAAAAGTTATTTTAGGTTGGTTTGATTTGCCCAAATAGAAATGCTTTGTTAGCTTATGATTAATGACAAATGGTACTTTGACGATAATTTCTTAGCACTTGATATTGCCTTGACTATCCATATTGTTAAGAGTTTGTTAACTTGCTATTAGATGGGTCATAATAGATACTCTCATAAAGCCACTTATGATATGATATATGTTAACTATCCTAACAATGATTGTAGCAATCTTATTTGGTTTAAAGATTTTTCTATTAAATTAGTCTTACATTTTTGAAAAAATTTCTATAAAGCCTTGAAAGCTTATGGAATTCTAAGTTCTAGAAGGATTATCGTTGATACAAATTATATTTTTGGTATTCAAGGAACATATTCTCATTGTCACATTTTCTTTGAAAGTCCATTCTCCCATTTTTTTACTAAAAAGCAATATTCACAACAAGTTTTCATTCATGCTGATAATTTTTTCCTATGAGATCTTTAAAAATTTTACTAGGCAGTTGTTCAAGCTACTGCTCATGTTATTTGGATTGAAAGGAATTCTAGTATCTTTAATAAGTCTCATACTTCAGAGATTATTGTTCAGAGCATCCATAAACTGGTTAAATATAGAAGAAGATGATGAAAATTTGAGAATGAGATTTGTTGCTTCATTTGTAAGTTCTTCAAAATGTAAGAGGGCGTCGATTTTGCCTTTAGCATTCTTCCATGTTTGAACATTGATAGTGGTTTTAAATGCGGGTTAGACTAGGTTTCATATGCTAGAAGGGTTATCCTCTAAATCGTTCTTCCTTTTTAATCATCTATTGTTCACCTGTTTTAGCTGTAAGATTGCTTAAAGGTTCTTTTCAGATACTACACTTTGTTGAAATACGATGAATTTCAGAGTTGCATGATGATTCAACTATGATAAAATTTTTTCCCTATATTTTGTATGAAATTATCATGCTTTGTTGTCAGTGAGTTTTAAGCTCATCCTTATCCTAACCTTTTGAAGGAGGTCCTGCTGTTGAGCATTGGGTTTGTTGTTGTCTCTAATTTATGTTGGATGGTTAATGCTTCTGGAGCTTTTTGGTTGTTGGATTTCTTTTTTGTTATGATTGATGTTCTTAGAGATCATTTGAGTTGATGCCTCTTTGTTGGATGGTTTTGATATTGATTTTATGACGTACTTCTATCTTTTTTCATAAAGATAGGTGAAATTTTGAGTTGATTTGCTTGTAGTTTTCCCATTTAGTTTAGTTCATTTACTTATTTATTTTTTTTGGAAGCTCTCACTATTATTCCAGATTTTAGTTAGATGATCTTCACTAATTGAATCAATAATTTGCTGATAGTTTGATTTGGATCTTGAAAGCTTTAAGGCTTTCCCGAAGTATCAATGAAGTTTAAAGACTTGTAGCCTTATTATGCTTTACTCGATGTGTGTAACTCTAAAGCTATGATGTTTTATTACTGTGAAGTCATGAAGATTCTCATATTTTGTTACCTTTTTGTCTAATATCTTCACACACACACAAATATATATATATATATATATATATATATAATAAGTTACACTTTTTCCCTCAGACGAAACACTCCTGAAGTCAAACGTCTCACAAATCGTAAGCAGCCGGCCAACGACCGGCGACGACGGAGCTCCCGCTCAAGAAACCGTCAACGTGCGACGAAGAAGATAAAAACGCTTTCTTCTCCCTTTTAGAAGCAGCACGATCGTTTCTTGTTGTGGACTCTGATGGAAAACGCTCTCACAAAATAGAACGGGCCCTCTCTTCTTCCCCGCTCACCCTTTTCCGCATCAGAAGCTAACCGCCGGAAAGCATAAGTCTCCTCACCGGACATGTCTTCTAGGACTCTTCCTTACTCGAGCAAGGATGTCGATTACGACAACGCAAAGTTCCGATACCGATCGCCCTTCAAGGTTCTTGTTTCATCTTATGCGTTCAGATCTCGATTTTTTTTATCGAGTAGGATTTTGCTTGGATTTGAGTTAGTTAGATGGAGATGGGTATTTCAGTTCTGCTATTATTTGCCGATTGTGTGGTCTTTTATTAGTTTTTGTATGAATTTTATCTGCTTATGAAGTTGACTTTGGAGGGAACAATCATCTCTTGGGGATCTTTGATGCATATGGAGGTTGCCAATCTTGAAAGGGTATCTTATCGGGTTACTGTATTGAATGAAGAATAGGATGATGTAGCCCGAAGTTCAACTTTTGACTCTGATTGGGATTTGGATCGATTAAGTATTGAGACGATTCTTGTTGTTCGATAAGCCTTTTGTGTACATTTTATTGCTTGATCTAGATTTCTTTGTGCTAAATTCTTGTAACCATACACCTTTTCGTGGAGCCTTGCCACAAATTCTCTAGTGAATATAGCGAAAGACTGAGAATCTTATCGTATGGAAGGCATTTGTCTTCCATGATTTTCCATTTCACTGCATTTATCATAGGATGATATACCTATGTTCAAGTTTTGACTCTGATCATTTTTTATTTACAACAACAGATACGACTCTTGTATATATATTGTGATTTTGGTAGTCTAGAAGATGGGCAGTTTACAAAGAAATATTATTTTCCAGTTGTTGTGCTAGATTGCTCCATATCAAATCCTTGTAACTAACCCATTCTTCATTTTGAAATATCAGGTGCTAAACCTTCAATCAAGAGTACGGCGTCCATGAATTTTTTTCTTTTATTTCTCAACTGAGTGCAATCCATTAGTTTAGTACATAACTCTGCCTGTTAATAACTTGGTGTTTTGTGCGAAATTTAAATATTTTTAGTTGCTTAATGTTTTTTCCCATGATCTTTGTATGTTTGCAAATTGATTTTGTTGACTGTGATGAGTAAGGAATGTAATATGGATCTCATAATTTAACACCTTTGGAAATACAAACTAATAGTATGTTTCATATTCTGTGGTGTTTTTGAGGTAGTTGGAGTTTTTGCTTCATTCTTTATTAAAGTTGTAATTAAGAAATTGCCATTGGTCAATGATCAATAGAACACAAATAGTTACTTCGAATATAAAGTATGCTCCATTGGTTAATCTCTATGATTGAAAATATCATATGGCAGGATGAAAGTTACAAATCTCTATTTTGTGTCTAGGGTTGGTTATAAATGATGGTTCATTTTATTAAGACCATTGCAATGTATTAATTTTTATATTGGAGAAGAAAACCCAAACTACAAAAGAAACACAATTATTATTACTGAAATTGAAATCAACTACAACGATGACTCACCAACGAAAATATAGAATAATAAACACAAAACATAGGACGACACAACCAAACACTTCGAAAGTGTATCCCAAGAGTGGTGAAGGTTGGCCCGGTGGGTATGGAGGCTTGCGACAGTAAGGGTGGATGTGGGAGAGGGGGCTATAGGGGTTGGAAGGTGAATTGGAGGAGGGAGGCAGTAGGTTAAGGTGACGGGAAGGTTTGTTGGCCGACTGGGAGGTAGTTTGAAAGGTGGGGTACCAAGTGAGAAGGTGGGGCAGTAGTTGGGAAGGCTCGCCAGCACTTTCGGAGGGTGGACAGTGAGCGGGGAAGCACTGACAGTGATGGTAAGGGTCGGGACAACAACATAGTTGTTGTAGGAATGTTGATTGGCTGCTGTGAGTGGTCTGAAAGGGCTGGACAGCAGGCTGCTGTAGCAGGAAAGAGGAGTGGACGTCAATGGCTTGCAAGGAAGCTGTAGGGAGGTGGTCTGGATGGAGCAACGAGGGTTTTCATAGGGTTGTGGAGCGGGTGAACAACAACGTAAAGGGTGGAGGGATAGATAAATATCTCGATGCTACAGCCGGAGCATCACCCGAACTTGTGTAGACGATCACCGCCTCGGACGAGGGACAGTCAGAGCACTTCCTCTACGTTGTATACAACCTTCGAAGGGAAAAACTCTAGGATAAAACCTGAATTCAGATATAAAAAACAAGACTCCTAACTCTAAGCACATCATCTCATATTTATAAAGAGACTAAACTTATTTAGGTAATGAAAATAAGAAAGGAGAATAAAATATAATCATGATTGCATAAATAAGGAAGGAAAGGTTGAGGGGGGAGATAAAGGAAAGGTGGGGAAGCAAAAAGGAGGATTAAAAGGAAAAGGGAAAGAAAGGAAAGAGGGAATGAGGGAAATGAAGAAGGGGAAGGAAGGGGGTGGCAACCCCTCACTCTTGAGGACCAGGCGCTTCTCCATCGAGCCCCGCGTCAGTCTTTCGGGGTTGGAGGAGCTTCGACTTCATTTGTCGAAGCTTTTGGTTTTTTGAGGCTGTTTCTGGATCCCACTGACGACTGCCCTAGCTCCCAAAGTATCTGCGATGCTTTTCCCACCTTGGAGCATACCTCCCTATCAATCTAGTTTGGTTTAGTAGAATTTGAGCCAAAGGTACACATCGACATAGGTTCTCCCGAAGCCAAATTTTGAACAATTTGAACAAGGCTTCTCATCTATGACAAGTTTGGCCTCAGCGGGTTTATGGGTTTGCAAGAGTTTGGTTGATGTGCGATTCTTATTATTTTCTGGGTCTTCTCTCTAACTGTTGAAGTTTTGAAGAACTAATAGCTTAAGCTTTGTTCTAATAACAAGAACTTCACCTGACCTTTTGTCTCTTCACGCGGAACACTGGGGGTGATAGTTGGAAGTGTAATCGTCTTTGATGGTATCAGTTGGTCGTTATTAAGACCATCATCTGAAATTTAAATACTTACATTTTCTGATCTTCGTGACATTTGTATATCTCAACAATAAGTTCTTCATCTTCTAGGGGAGTTGGAATCACAATCTCATTAAAAGTTGCATGTTTCTTTTAATTACACAGGGGAAAGACATCAGAGATATCCATGAATAAGGGAGTTTCCCAGGGGAAGACGTCATCGAATAAAAATTCTCGTTCGAACTACTTTTCATTGTTTGCGGTGTCCTTGCCTCAGGTTTCATCAATGGTCTGCTCCGTGAAATAAATCACTCTCCAGATTGTGCATTCTGCCTCCACATGTCTGAATCCATGACACTTACAACATTTTCTGTCTATGACAGACTTGCAGATTGGTTTGTTGAATAGTAGCATGGGGGGTTTGTTTGGTGATACGGTCGCTCATCTTCGGAAGTAGAGGCTGCAACTTTTGGCGGTAGTCAGTTGGTAGAAATTGACGCAGTGTTCTCTGCTTTATCTTCATATTTTCTCGTTTTTCCCTTTGACCTTACAGATCATGGTCGAGAGTAACTTCCCACTGGATTTCTCTTCAATCTCCTTATGCTTTTGTTGGAGGCGACAAAGTTCTCGCTGCATCCCTCCCCAGGTAGGTTTGGGCATATTCTTTCTTGGCGGCATAGTTGACGGTTTTGGGATCCGTGAGTAGGTTTGGGCATATTCCTTCTTGGCGGCATAGTTGACGGTTTTGGGATCCGTGGAAGGAAAGATAGAAGGAACAAAGAAAAAAGAGGAAAAAAACACGAAAGAAAGAACAAAAAAAAATTGGTGTGGTGGATTGGGTAAGGGCATATGCTAGAAATCCTAGGATGGGACAAGGGTTGGACTTGCTCTGATACCAAATGATACCGGAAGAGATGACTCAATCCATAAAAGAAACACAATTTTTATTACTACAATTGAAGTCAGTTACAATGACGACTCGTCAACGAAAATATAGGATAACAATACAAATCATTGGACGATACATACAAATACCTTGAAAGTATATCGCAAGGGCGGTGGAGGTTGGCTCAGTGGATTTGGTGGCTTGACAACAAGGGTGCATGCGGGAGAGGAGCCGACAAGGGTTGGAAGGTGAATTGGAGGGAGGTAGCAAGTTAAGGGGGCGGGAAAGTTTGTTGGCTGGCTGAGAGGTAGCTGGAAGGTGGTGTAACAAGCGGGAAGGTGATGCAGCAGTTAGGAAGGCTCACCAGCACTTTCAGAGGGCGGATAGTGAGCGGGGAAGCGCTGACAGCGATGGGGGCCAGTACAGCAAGGTAGTTGTTGTAGAGGTGTCTGATGGCTGTCGTGAGGGGTCTAAAAGGGTTGGACAGTAGGTTGCTGCAGCAGGAATGAGCAGTGGAAGTAAGCGGCCTGCAGGGAAGCTACGAAGAGGCAGTCTGGATGGAGCAGCTGGGGTTGTCATAGGATTGTGGAGCGGGCAGACAATGACGAGAAGGGTGGAGGAACTTAAAATAAGAACGATTTTTTCTTAGCATGGTCGAGTTACAGCTGGAGCACCACCTAACCCGTGGAGACAATCTCCACCTCGGGCGAGGGACAACCGGAGCACTTCCTCATGTTGGATACAACCCTAGAAGGGAAAAAATTTAGGATAAAACCTAAATTTAAATATAAAAAATAAGACCCATAATTCTAAGCACATCATCCCATATTTATAAAGAAACTAGAGTTATTTTTGGTAATGAAAATAAGGAAGGAGAATAAAATATAATCAGGTTTTTAGATTTTAGAAAATGATTTAAAATAAGAACGGAGAATAAAAATATATTTATGATTTTAGATTTTAGGAAGGATTTAAAATAGGAAAGTACTTAGGAAGGAAAAGTTGAGGGGGGAGAAAAAGGAAAGGTGAGGAAGAAAGGAGGAGGAAGAAAAAGAAAGCGGAAATGAAGAAAAAAGGGAAGACGGGAAAGGAAGGAGGGGGCGGCAGCCCCTCTCCCTTGAGGACCGATCGGTCCTCCCCCGATCCCTGCTTCAATTTTAATTGAATAAATAGATTTTTCTAACTATAATAGTCTACGTCAGTTGATGCTCGTGAAAAACCTCAAGGCGGTCGTTCTGTAGCCAAAACTCAACTCACTCCTCTAGACTTGAGTGTAACTCAACTAGTCTACTGTTAGTAAGACATTTAGGCGGTATTTGGCTACACATTGATTTTATGTAAAATAGAATTTATCAAAACCAGTAAAATTTTGGATTTATCAAACCTTCTGCGACGGAGATTGAGATCGCTCCCAACGACGGAGTAAATCCTTAAATCCAACCCGCATTCAGATTTAGTAAATTCAGACTTAGGGATGGAATGCGATAAACAGAGGCATAATGCACGAAATTTTGATTTAATGGACCATTGAATTTAATTTGCATTTTTTTATGTTAGGGTGGATTTACATTAAATCCATGCCTAAATCCTATCTAAACGATGCTTCCAAACACGACCTTAGGATTATAACCCAACAACGTAACCCTTATGATGTCGTTCTAGGATGGTTCAAGATAAATTATAGGGGTGGTCGACGATGTTTAGCAGGAGAAAAGCGGTAAAATCTGTTGTTAGACAGCGGAATTGAGTTGTTTGGTGGTTGTCCCTGCTGAAAATAGCGAAATGAATGACAAACTAGCTTAGGACGGGCAATGAGGAGGTTCACCACCTGTTCCTGAGCAATATAAATACACACCACTTACAAAAGAGAGATGATGCAACACTCCTAATGCAGGAACTTAGATATTACGATATCTATAATAGTCAAAACAAAGCAAAAATCCCCTTAACCAAGTTCGACATACGTTATTTATGCTAGTAATTAAACTAATATTTAATTAAGAGAAAACAGAAAGAAAATAAGTCAGAAAAAGTAAAAAAAATCTAGTTGATTTGATAATATAGCGGAAAGTTTCGTAAGGAAAATTTCATAGGATAGGATTTCCATCCGGTCAGTCCTGCAATCACGGTAAGCGCAGAAATCCATGGTTTTGTGGGTCTTTAGCTCCCGCATCATTCGCCTCTGCTAGGAGAGTCTTCTTCATTGTAAGCTTCTAGAATCGATCTACTTGCACATAATAAAATCATCGTCTTACTGTTTTTGAGGTAGCTCCACTGCAAAATCTATGCCCATGCAACTCTAAAATAAATACCTCATTCTAAAACATGTCCTGATAGAATTAATAGTTATTCTTTTTAGCATAACCAAAGTTGGAATTAATCATAAACGGATATTCACACGAATCAAGTCTAAAACCAATAAATTTGTACTGCTTCCCCACTTCTCGTGCTCGGTGGAGCGCATCCAATAAACAAGCTAGTTTGGAGGAAGTGAGCTTGGAGTGAAATCTATGACATGCTGGACCGCTCTTATTTGCAACCACCCAGGAGGTAAACTTTCAATCAAATCATTTGATAACCCCCTCAATAGGGGCTGAACCTTTTCTGATATTGGTTTCTCAGACTCATTATATTCTAGGACAACTAATGTTAGTCCTGTTGGAGTCTCTCACCTCATGGGCTTAGCTTGAATCAATGACAGCTCTCTCTTGTCGACTAGAAGCCGATACTCCCCGATGTCTTCATTTTCTCTTCTATCACTGACATTTCTTCAACTGCTCCATGTTTAGTGAAAAATATCATTCTTCTGTTTGGGCAATCTATTCTAAAGTGCCCAAAATCGTGTCACTTAAAACATTTTCTAACTGGTATAAATTTGGGAGTGCTGACAGTCTCCACTGCTTATCCACTTCGTACGGGTTGTTCCTCGGGCAGGGTTAGCTTCGGTGCTCCACTGGGCGTACTTTTATTGCTTGAATCAATGGTTGAACCCTGTTTGAAGGGCGGTGTAGACCTGATATCGTTGTGTTATCTCTTAACTTTGGGCTAGGATCTAAACATCATGTAATGTCCATTAGGGTTGTAATTATATTACATTGTTAATGGACACTCACAATTCTCTCAGATATCATGGCATTCTCATCGGGCTTCACTAGCTCACACTTCAACGTAAACTGCTTGAACTCAACTATGTAGTCATCTACTGTGAGGGTTGGTACTGTCGTTGCATCGCTTTCTTTATCTTCTCCCAAGAAGTGATTATGCCACATCTTTCTCACTTTCCCTTTTTAGGTTCTCCCACTACAAAGAGGCATTCTTTGTATGGCGATGAGCTTTACTCTTCTAACACTGGGTACATCTTTGTATTGAAAGATCTGCTCAACGGTCTGCATCCACTCAAGAAAATCATATGGATTCATCCTCACGTCGAAGTTTGTTAGGTCCATCTTAACTCCTAAATCTTTGTGCCCTCCAATAGGCACAACCTCTCTCTATTTCCTCTGATAATGAATTCTGAAGTGCGCGGGTTGATTTTCATTTTCATTGAAGTCATTCTTATGAAAGGGGTTCAACCGTTCTTCTGGCTCTCCTTCCCGGATCTCACTATTACGAACTACGGTGACATTGCCCATGATCCTTATCTCAATGGCCTTGAGTCGTTGGAAGCACTCGTCAGAGTATCCACTTTGTGTCGTCCATGGTAAAGTCCTGCTTAAGTTTCCGACAATTTCCTTCTCGACGACATGGTTAGAGTTTAGAGGTGGATAGATGGGTAAAGAAAATTTTTTTTGGGGTGGGGTGGGGTGGGGTTGGAGATGTGTTTAGGTATATAAAGAAAATTTTTTTTGGGGTGGGGTGGGGTTGGAGATGTGTTTAGGTATGGTATGTCGAATGCTAGAAATTCTAGTTTAGAACTAGGGTTAGACTACCTCTGGTACCAAATGATATCAAAGTTAACCAAATAATAAATGAAAAGCAATGCTTATTATGGAAAAAACATGTAGAGGGTTACAATAAACACACACTGAGATGAGAAATAACAAAAGGCACAAAACACAAACACCAACAAGGGCTGGAGTCGAATGTGGTGGGAAGGTTGTGTTAAGGTGGCTATGATTGAGGGAGATAGAAGGTTGGGATGGGGGAGGTGGCAACAAGGTATGCGGGATGGATGGTGATTGGAAGCGACAAGGATGGAGGAGGTTGTAGGTTGGGCAGTAGTAAGGGAAGGGCGGAGTTGGCAGCGTGGAAGCAGTGGTTAGGGAAAACAACAGGCAGCCGGCAGAGCAGTCCGGTAGGGTTGCCGCAGCAAGTCGGCAGTTGGGATGAAGGCATGGGAAGCAGAGAACGATAGATAAACACCACCTAAGGATGAGTTACAGCCAGAAAACTTTTTCGTCTTCAGATATAGCCCTAGAAGGAAGAACTTGGATTCCGACGGCTGTCTTGACATAAAACTGAATCCAAAACTGACCTAAAACACATAAAACAACATATAAATACTACTAGGGTAGCTAAGGGCGGGACCCTCTCGGCAATTCCCAATCAAGGAAGGATCGTGCAGCTCCCTCCTCCCGTAGAATGAACTGGTTCACGCAAAGCTGAGCCGGTTCGAGGCTGCTAGATCCCGCATCCATGCGGAAGAAGCGCCCGTTCCAAGGGGTTAGGGCCGAACTAGATAAAAATATTGGAGTTCTTATTGTTTCTTTATTTCACAGTCTTCATTAATTGGTCAATTAATATTCATTTTATTTTTCACATTTTATCTTTAGCTAACGTTTGCATTAATAATAATTTTTTAGAGACCCAATTCGCTCCTGTCTTCTTGGGTTGTGTGGGACATCAATATTGTTATTTTCAAATAATCTCATTTTGATTTTTTTTTTGTATTCTTTATTTTTAGGTTGTGACACAGGCTTTCAGTACTAATAGCATCAGACATGACTGTGGAAGATGCGGTGTGGGGAAGTTCTTAATGCTATTGATGATTAGCGGTTTAACTTATTTAATGGTTATTCATAAAAGCCCTAGTCAGCTTGCATCTCGTAGATTTCTGGAGAATACCACGACAGGAGATGGATATCATGTAAAGGAAAGAATTGGTAAAATTGGAAGGTTTTTACAGAAGCCCCCAAGGCTTCCTCCACAGTTTTCACCTGATGACATTAAAAACTCGAGTTGGAATCTTAATCCTAATAAGTTGTATGATAAGTCTGAATTGATGTCAAGGCAAAATCAGGTTAAAGAAGCGTTCATACATGCCTGGTCTGGCTATCGAAGATATGCCATGGGCTACGACGAGCTAATGCCCCTGAGTCAAAAAGGTGTTGACGGCCTTGGGGGCCTTGGTGCTACCATTATTGATTCCCTTGACACAGCTATGATCATGGGACTTAATGAAATTGTTTCCGAAGCAACTACTTGGGTAGAAAAAAACCTTATGGAGAGAATTAACAGGAAGGGGCATGTAAATTTGTTTGAGACCACAATACGTGTTCTAGGAGGCCTTCTTAGTGCTTATCATTTGGGCAGAGGTGAGCATGAAGTGAAGTCCAAGGTCTTCTTAGATGCCGCGAAGAATTTGGCTGACCGTCTACTGTCTGCTTTTACTTCAAGTCCAACACCGATTCCATTTAGTGATGTTGTGTTGAGTGAAAGATCAGCTCATGCCGCTCCTGATGGCTTGAGCAGTACTTCAGAAGTTTCAACATTGCAGCTTGAGTTCAACTACCTCAGTAAACTTTATGGTGATCCTAGGTATGGTTTGGAGGCAATGAAAGTGTTGGAACACTTCAAAACACTTCCCAAAGTTGAAGGGCTTGTACCCATCTACATCAGGTAAAATATCATTATCTCTCTTGAATTTTCTAAGGGCATTTACATACATAACACACATTTCTTCTTTATTTATGTATCTAACATGAAACTTTCATATTTACATACATAACACTTGAATATTTAATATTCAATAAAAATTACCACTACTACCAACTTTTTATAAGTACACCTTTGCTAGCATAGGTTCATAACACCAAAATGTTATAAATGTAAATATCAAGTTTCACGTGTTAGATATGTAAATACAAAGGAATTGTGTGGTATGCATGTAAATTTCCCAATTTTTTATCGTAGAGTTTTGTTATGTGTTCTGGGATTTGACTTATTTTCTGAGTGCTTAAGCTTCCAATGTACCCCTGCAACAAATATTATGAGTTTTAGTTTCCCATTGGAGTGTTCAAAGCAACCGCTTTATATTGATCAGCCTAATGTTGAACTTCAATGCTACTCTCAAGTTTTACATTTATTGTTGAAGTACATGAGAGAATTCTCCTCACTTAAATCTACTTAAGTTGAATCATGATCCAATGATTAATTTTTTTGTGAAGTTATTGGTGGATATTTCACATGGTTCTTCTTTTTAAATACACTAGTTAAAATTTTCCAGGTTGTTCTTGGACTTTTTTTCTTCAGCAGTTGGGGAAGGAAGCCTTCATGCTGATATTGCTATCCTAAAATTGGTTATACGTTCCGGAAATTTAAAAAAGTCAAGAGATAGGATGCAACAATGTCTATTGGAAACATTTACTTTTGATTATCTATTTATTTCACCACCTGAATAATGTATTAATTTAACAAAAATTAAATTTACATATCATATGATTTTTATTGATTTAGAAAAAGATTACGATAAGGCTCTAAGAGAAGTCCTTCGGAGATTCTCTAGCAGAAAGGTGTTGATATGACTTATATTCAAGTCATTAAAGATATATATATATATATATATTATAGCCGTTGGAGAATGGAAAATTTAAACTCATGCACCTTGTCGGAGAATGGAAAATCGGGCTATTAGATGAGAGACACATTCTTATTCAAATTAGCAATGAAGAAGATTACATGCGCTTATTTGCTAGAAGGATAATATGGATTGATAACAGAAAAATGAAGATTCTGAAGTGGTCTGTGGATTTTGACCCACAGACGGAACCACCAATCATTCCAGTTTGAATTCATCTCCCTGGTCTGAAATTTTATTATTTTTCTCAAAAAGTATTGTACTCTATTGCCTCAGTCTATGAGAAGCCACTCAAGACGAACATTCCTACTTTTAATTTGTCCCGTCCTTATGAAGCCAGAGTACTTGTTGAAAGAGACATCACTTCACCAGCTTCTGAGGAAATCTGGTTGGGCACACAACATCATGGATATTGGCAGAAGGTAGAGATTGAACATTTTCCGTCGTATTGTTCGAACTGTCGTATGTTCAGACACTCCATATCTCAATGTCACCATCTGCACCTCCACCTCAGACCAAAAAAGCAAACTGCTCCGCTAGAGGCTGTGATTCCATCTCCTTCTGATCAGGCAGGCAATATGACAACTATTCAATCCCCCGTTGTAGCTCTCTCGTCTTTGGCATCTCCTCTTCCCTCCTATCGTGGGGGAGAGGGAGTTTCTTCAGACCCCGTCTGCCCTAGAACCTATCACTGATAATACAAGTGGAAATACTTCTACTGCTTCACTACCGTCTCATCAGGCCAGAAAGATAAAGGATTTTAATATTACTCAGGTTCATGGGGATCAAGACGTGCAACGACTTACACCTATCCGACCACCTTTGGAATTTACTGATCAGATGAGTCAATCATCAGATGAGGAATGACAGGTCTATACATCTAGGAGGAAGAAGAAGAATGAAGATCTACTTGAGCTCAAGAATTTGATGGATGATACTTTGGTTACTACGGGCAATGAGACACACCTTATCAATTTGTTAGTCGGCTCACTTCCGAGAACTAGAGGAAGGAGGACTAAAGTGGGGCGTCCCTAGCACTTTTGTGCCCTTTTGTGGCTTTTTGGTTTTTTACTTTTTTGTATTTTTGTTTTATCTGAGTTTTTTTTTGTGTGTTGTGTTGTATTTTATGAGTTGGGCTTTCTTTTAGATCTTCTCATACAATTTTTCTGTATCCTTTTCATATTAATATATTTGCCCTGCCCTCGGGCTTTTTCAAATAATATATATATATATATATATATAGCTGTTATTTGTGTTCGAATAGGAGGATTGACCAAGTATTTTCCTTTTTCAGTTGGATTACACCAAGAATCGGCTTTAAGACCGTATCTTTTTGCTTTAGTTATGCATGCTTTTACTGTACATTTACAGGAGAATGTATCTTGGTGTATTCTTTTCGTTGATGATATCTTTCATGTGAATAAGACTAGAGAAAGTGTTTTGGAAAAACTTGAATTATGTAGTTCTATATTGGATTCTAAAGAGTTTCGTTTGAGTAGATCTAACACTGAATACATGAAATATAATTTTAGTAGTAGTAGTAGTTCTAGTGACAGAGTTGTAACTATGGATGATCAAATAATTAAAAAGCGTTAACGTTTCTCGGATGTACTGTTCAAAGTGATGGTGATATAGATGGGAATGTTATTAGTAGAATTCAAGTTGGTTGGTTGAAGTGTAGGAATGCATCATGCCTATTGTGTGATAGTAAAGTATTTCTTAGACTTAAAAGGAAAATTTTATAAGATGGTGGTGAGACCTGCAATATTGTATGATGCAAAATGTTGGCCTTTAAAAAACAAGCATAAAAAAAGTTAAGTGTTGCTTAGATGAGAATGCTTAGGTGGATGAGTGGCTTGACGCACAGAGACAAAATGCGAAATGAATCTATTCGTGAAAGGGTTGGTGTAGCTCAAGTGGCCGACAAAATTAGAGAGAGTCGTCTTAGATGGTTTGGTCACATTAAACGTCAACCATCTAATGATCCGGTCAGGAGAGTAGATGTTTTATATTCAACTTATGTTAAGAAAGACAAAAGTTGACTTAAAAGGACTTGGCCATATTGTATAAAAAATGATTTTAATTTATTAGAATTAAATAAAAATATAAAATTCAACAGGACACAAAAGAGAAAAAAGATTCATGTAGCCAACCCCACTTAGTGGGATAAATGCTTGTTTTTGTTGTTGTTGTTATATTTTTGTCTCTATTTTTCCTAACACCCTTTCGTTTCTCTTCTAACAGTTTTCTCCATTGCTTTTATTTTTCACTTATCAGAGGTATCATTTGTTATACTATTTTATTTACAAATATCATTGACCAAGTCATATTCTTTTATCATCTTTTGCTATCATCTCCATAACAAATATAGAAATATACAAACTTATTTTTGATCTTTGATGAAATGTAATATAGTTATGGATTCTGATCATTTTACTACTATTTCTAATGTCTGGAAATGTCTCATAAAACATATCATAAGTAAATATCAATATACTTTTGACAAATTCTTTTTTTTACAAAACAATCAATCGTTTCTCGTGGAATTTGATCGCAGGCCTTCTAAAGATAAAAAGAAATCATTCTAAGTTCCTTTATTTACTATTTATGCTTTTTCATTTACTGCCTCTACTCAAGAACACCCCTATAGTGAATCTTTTTCTCATAAAATCAAATTGAGTTTTAGATTTCAGCAGTACTATTAAACCTTTCTTATGTCCTCTCTAATACTGAAATGTATACTTTTGAACTTAATGCCCTTGCAATTACCAAAATTATGAGTATGTTTTTATACTTAAATATATACATTAAAATGCATTTATGTTATCATCCAAAAATCTAACCAAATTACTCTGTTATCTTCCATAAATTTTTATACTTAAATATATACATTAAATTGCATTTATGTTATCATCCAAAAATTTAAGATTTCATTGAAAAAAAAAAATCTAACCAAATTACTCTGTTATCTTCCATAATTCTCAAATTCTTATTTCCGTCTCATTTAGACCCAAGTTTTACTTTCAGGCATCTTTCTCTTAGGGAACTCAAATTCTTTTTTCTGAATCAATGTATAACATATTTCTTGATTTTGTTCAATTTATTATTTAAAGAAAATTCTTTCTTAAAATTTTATTTAATATTTTATCAAAATATTATTTTTGTCTTTCCTTATTATTTTCTTCTTAAGATTCTACCATTTCATCTTTAATGAAGATTCTCTGATCTTTGTTTTTGGTGCATCTAAATTTTTCAAGGTCCGTTCCACCTTTTTCATTAGCTTTTATATAGTTAAGGTGCGTTTGGGGCGGCGATGCAATATTGCACCGCAGTTTTTCCTCTTTGGTAAAATTACATTTTACACGCGTTCTCAAAAAACTGCAGCTGGAAATTGTGTTTTCTCATCATACCTAGCTACTTGCAGTGACTATTAGAAAGCAGTCTAACTTTTAAAAATAAAAATAAAATAGTCACCGCAGCTTTTTGAACATCAGTTTCTTCTTCAACAACTTCATAGCTACCCCAAACAGACCTTATATTTTTATTTTTTTATGTGTAGTATATTATATAAATCATCAAATTTTGAACTCATATTTTTCTTGTCTAGCTTTCTTACTGGCCTTTAACTCGTTTATAATGATTGAATTGTTGAAGATTATTTATTTATTTTGTTTATCCTTAAAAAATAATATTTTACCTGAATAATCATCTTTACACCAAATTTTCTTAATCGTATAAATCTTTTTCAAAATTTTTATATATCCTTACTTTTTCAAACCTCGTTAATCAACAACAACAACAACAAAGGCTTAATCCCACTACGTGGGGTCGACTATATACATGAATCCTTTTTTCTCCATTGCGTCTTATTTAGTGTCATATTTTCATTTAGTTCTAATAAATTAAGATCATTTTTTTATATAATAAGCCCAAGTCTTCTGTGGTCTACCTTTGTCTTTCTTAACATAAGTCGAATCGAAAACATCTCTCCTAACCGGATCATCAGATGGTCGATGCTTAATGCGACCAAACCATCTAAGACGACTTTCTCTAATATTGTCCGTCACAGGAGCTACACCAACCCTATCACGGATATAGTCATTTCTCATTTTGTCTCTAAGTGTAAAACCACTCATCCAACTAATCATTCTCATCTCGGTAACACTTAACTTAGTATTATGCTTCTCTCTTAAAGGCCAACATTCAACGCCATAGAGCATTGTAGATCTCACCACCGTCTTATAACATTTTCCTTTCAGTCTAAGCGGTACTTTTCTATCACACAAAAGGCCCGAAGCATTCCTCCACTTCAACCAACCAACTTGAATTCTACTATTAACATCCTCATCTATATCACCATCGCTTTAAACAACAAACCAGAGATATCTAAATCGTTCACATCTTTTAATATTTTGATCACCCAAAGTTACACTTTTGTCACTAGATCTGCTACTACTAAAATTACATTCCATGTATTCAGTTTTAGTTCTACTCAAATGAAGGTCTTTAGGCTCCAATGTAGACCTCCATAATTCAAGTTTTTCCTGAGTTTTTTTCTCTCGTCTTATCCACGAGAAGGATATCGTCAGCAAAAGGCGTACGCCAAGGTACATCCTCCTGTAAATGTCCAGTAAGGCCATCCATAACTAAAGCAAAAAAATATGGGCTTAAAAGTGATCTCTAATGTAATCCAACAGAAATAGGAAAATATTTGGTCAATCCTCCTTCAGTTCGAACATGAGTAACAGTTCGTATACATATCTTTAATGACTTGAATATAAGTCATATCAACATCTTTCTTCTCAAGGGCTCTCCAAAGGATTTCTCTTGGAACCTTATTGTAAGCTTGTTCTAAATCAATAAAAATCAAATGCAGATTCTCCTTATTGTCTCTTACTTCTCCATCAAACTTCTCAATAAATGTATAGCTTCCATAGTATACTTGCCCGACATAAATCCAAATTGATTATGAGAAATCTTTGTAATATGTCTTAACGTATTTTCAATTACCCTCTCCCATAATTTTAAAGTATGACACACCAACTTATTTCTTCTATAATTTGCACACTATTGTGCATCCCCTTTATTCTTAAAAATGGGGACCAAAATACTCTTCCTCCACTCCTCATACATTTTTTTAGTTTTTAAAATAATATTAAAGAGTTTAGTAAGCTAAGAAACTCCCAAATCTCCTAAACATTTCCATACTTCAATTGGATATCATCAGGTCCTACAAGCTTTCCACCCTTGGTTTTCTTTAAAGCCTCCTCAACTTCTTTTTTACCAATGTGACGGTAAAAATCAAACGTTTTATTATTATTAACCATATTAAGATTGCTAAGGTCGATTGTATTTTCAGAAACTTCATTAAGAAGTTTATCAAAATACTTCACCCTTCTATCTTCACCCATCTATGTTGAATATCTTTTTCTATGAAAAACACTTTTTGATTTTCATCTTTAATACACTTTACTTGAGTTAAATCTTTACTTTTCTTCTCTCTTTGTTTGGCTAGTTTATACATATATTTTTCACCCTCCTTAGTATCTAATCTATTATAAAGATCATTAAAAGCAGAATTTTTAGCATCAC
>NW_018164622.1:1454750-1455430 GCF_001263595.1 Phalaenopsis equestris | reverse complement strand
GTTTTTACATTTAAACCAATTTTTATAACATAACTTCTTATATTTTATCTTTTTTTGCACATTATTATTCCACCATCAACTATTTTTATTTAAAATTTTTTTTTCTTTTGATTCTCTAAATATATCTTTTGTTACTTATTTAATAGTGTTTGTTACTTTACCCTGAATATCATTTGTTTCATCATGAACATCCCCAATTTTGAAATCTTGAATTTTACTCATAAAAATAATTTTATTTATGTCTTTTAAGTTCTTTCATCTAATTCTACGATGATGAGTCATAGTATTATTTATTTTATAACTCTTCATTTTTAAATCTAGAACTAATGAACGATGTTGGGTACTTAAATTTTCATTTGGAATGAGCTTACAATCTATGCATTCTCGACGATTTTTTTTCTCTACAATCTCGACGATCTCTTATTCTCATAAGAAAAGAATCTATTTATGTTTTATTGGATTCATTCTTATAAGTAATAAGATGCTCATTTCTTTTCTTGAAATCTTTCTTGAATAAAGTTTTATTAATAACAAAATCATATGGTAAAACAAAATCTAAAATAACTCTATCTTCTTCATTAGTCCCTCTAAAACCGTAGCCACCATGAATATTTCTAAAATCTTCTACCACTCTACTGACATGTCCATTTAAATCTCCTCCAATAAAAATTCTTTCTTCA
>NW_018164622.1:1442954-1454670 GCF_001263595.1 Phalaenopsis equestris | reverse complement strand
TACTTGAGGAGCATAAATACTTATAATATTAAAAATCTTAGTATCAATGATAATCTTAAGGGCTATAATTCTATCTCCAACTCTATTAATTTTTACAACATTATCTTTCAAACTCTTATCTATAATTACACCCACACCATTTCTAGTGCGACTCTTACCAGAATATCGAAATTTAAAACCTAAGTTATCAGTCTCCTTAGTTTTTTCTCCAACTCATTCAGTTTCTTTCGAAATTTAAAACCTAAGTTATCAATCTCCTTAGTTTTTTCTCCAACTCATTCAGTTTCTTGAATACATAAGATATTAATCTTTCTATGAATCATTATATCAACTAATTCCATTAATCTACTATTGAGAATATTTATATTCCAAGATTCTATCCTAATATTAATTTCATTAGTTTTACAGACTAATTTCTTTACCCGTATCCGTCCGTAATGTGGGAACCCTTGCTAATTTGACACTACACCCCGGCGCCGGTGTAGTGACCCTTGCACACTTTTCACTGTATTCAGACTATACAACGCGTCGCTTCCAGGGGACGCCCTAACACTCATAAAAAGATCAAAAAGATTCATGTCATGATTTTTTTTCGACAAATTTTATGCATTTTATGCTGGCTGTCGACTAGACTACCTAACGCAATTCTCCACTTTTCACATCCGGGCTTGAGACCGACAATGACAATGTTAATTAAATAGAATTTTTTTTAAGACCTTATTTATCCTACTAACCTTTTTATCCCTCAATGTATTTGGTTTAATTATAGAATTCCAATTCTCCCTTTGGCAACTAATCTCAAATGACTAACAACTTCTCACTTTCAGTTCTCATCATCTTATTCTAAGATAGTTATTTCTTTTGATTCATTTCTTTTGGTACTTAAAGCATAAACAAACATTAATCTTAACAATATTTGTAGAAAGATAAATATTTCCTTTGTAATCTAGAGCTCTACTTTTGAACGTAATTATATGTTCTTACTATTTTTTAAAGCATGAATTTTCTATAATAAGATCATACACTACTGTGAAATCGAGTATTGTCTTACGTTGTATTTTATTTCTTATTTCATATCCGTCATGGTTCATCTTATAGCCTGCTCCATTAGAGCCTTGTTGTCCAAACAAGTCATCACCAATAATTCTTCCTTTTATAGCCCATCCCATTGTACCCATTGTATTAACTTATACATTCATGCTTAAAATTAAATTTTTTTTAATTAACTTCTAAACTGATTCAATGAGCATAAACAAGCCACATGTATAATATCATCATCGATAATTAAATTAATAGCATCACTCAATCACTAATATTATTCACTTTAACCTTGTTATCTTTTACTTCTCATCCATTATTATCTCGGCCTTATTTTATTGTTGGGTATTATAAGTTTGCCCTCACATTTTAGTGGCTTGCAAACCTGCATATTTACTTTCATCCATTGTGACTGTTAATTTATCCAGTTCCCCATTTCAAATTTCTTAAATTTTATGTAGCAAATTTAATCGTAATTTAATGACTACTCAACTCTTATCTCCTTTTAGTGGCAGTGGGTTTAAATTGTGGAGTGACAATCTAGCCAACTTTTGCAAGGTTCTCATAATAATCAGTTTATTTGTAGCATATCACTTAATGGTTGATATTTAAACAAACACTTGTCTATTTAAATCATTACGGTTAGTTTGATGAATACCCTACTATTAACAATATTCAAATTTGGATTAATTTTATGCATTTTGGTCTAAATTTGATGAGTGTATGCTCACTTAAGATCAATTCTTAACTTTTCTCATCAAAATTGGAGACTTGACATTGCAAAAAATAAATAAATAAATAAATAAATAATAAATAAAAATAAAAAAAGAAAAGAAGTTCAAATGCCCGTGAAGGGTTCTGGTTCAAATCAGGGTAAGTTCCATGCAAACTTAATTTCAGTTATTTTAAATATAACTGTAAACTGGATCCGGTTGAGGTTAGGAATCTAAATAGCATTGTATCTGATTGCACCTTAATTTGATTTTTATATGATTGAGGGTGGAGGAAGGCCATGCACACATTTTGTTGGTAAGTTATGGCATTGACACATCACTAAAAGATAGCTACATTAGGAGTGCGGTAGCCACCTATGGCTAGAGGAAATCAAAAAATGATTGTGTTGATGGTTACGTCAGAAGTTGGGCATCATGGTGAAGGGGAACCGAAGATTCATGATTGTGGTCATGTGGAAGTCACATAAAATTATATACATAATTAGGTGATCAATGAAAGCTTGGGGAAGGGCTGGTGTTGACGAGGACTATTGTGCATGGTTAGGATTTGGGAATGGGCGGGGCATCCACTTGAGCCCACTATGAATGGGGGAAGGGTGGAAGGCAAAGAGATAGATAAAGGGGAGTTCTATTGTGTAGACATGGAGCGATGGGCAAATGGTGGTAGTGGTTGGTTGACTATTGTTCAGGGTCATTTGTGGAAACGAAGAGAAGAGGGATGGAATGAGAGGGGAAGAGAGAGAAAGGGTTTTACAAGGGTTAAGTTTTGGGTTTTTTTGGAGTCACTATTGTAAAACATTTAATAATCAAGATTAGGACAAGTAGTTGAGGTCAGGACCATATAACCTTGGCCGTTTAAGTTTTTAATTGAATGTGGTTTACCCCAAATTTGAGTTTCTTCTCATGCCTTTATCAAGTTGCCATGGGATTTGAGGTCAAAAGTTGCCTTATTTTCACACTTGCTTTGTTTGCTTGGCCTGTTTATTTTTTCTTTCTCTAGCATTTTGTCATGGCAAAGTGTCTCTCGACTTCTGTTGATCTGCTGCACAACTTAAGATGATTATGCCGGTAGGCCATCTTTGGACAATCTTATTTTCATGTATGTCTGAAAATGTGCTTGTAACGTTATTATGTCTCATATTTCGTATAAACCTTCCAATTTTTTATTTTTTTCTCTTTGCTGTTTACATTTTTTCTAGGTTTTTTTTATTCTTCTTTCATGATTTAAGCTGAACAATTCATACCATTTCCTTCTGATGATGACCACAGCCCTTACTCTGGCCAGTTCAGTGGCGAGAACATTAGACTCGGTTCTCGTGGTGATAGCTACTACGAATATTTGATTAAAGTTTGGATTCAACAAAAGGATAGCCGTAACAATCAACTGAAATATTTACACGACATGTATGAGGAAGCTATGAAAGGGGTCAAGCACCTTCTCGTCCGGAAGTCTACACCTAAAGAACTGGTTTTCATCGGAGAGCTGCCATATGGATCTAAGGGCTCCTTCAGTCCAAAAATGGATCACCTTGTAAGTTGAAAGTTTTTCATGTAGCCAATTTGTTTTGCTGGAAGATTAATCTTCATATGTGTAGCAATATACCATAAAGTACATTTGTTATGGTAATACTTTAGGAGCACTTACATTCATACCACCAAATTCCTATTTGTTGTGTGTCATAAAATTGTGGCGATGGAGTGATAATCTAATGTTTTAGTATTGCAAGAATATCCAACACACACAAATAAAAAAAAGTACCAGAATGAGACACCAAGATTTTTTACTTGAAAAAATTCAGAAAAGGAAAAAAATTATGGAGTTCCCAATCAAAGTAATCCACTATATGATTGTAAGTGCATATGTTCTTTTTTCTCCTAAATTAGAGAAAAAGAAATTATAATGCTGATAGTTACGAATGTACAATAGTAGTTCAATTATAATATAGCCTAATTGGGGTACAAGAAATATAGTTGATCATGAAGGTTGTAGTAGTGGTTACAATAGCGTTGCACGAACATCCGACATATGCACATAAAGAAAAAAAGTAGTAGACACCAAGATTTTTTTCGTGGAAAAATATTTAAAAGAAAGAAATAATGGGGTCTAGCCCAATCAAAGTAATCCACTATATGATTGTAAATACATATGTTCACTCTTCTTATAAATTATAGAAGAAGAAATTAAAATGTTGATAATTACAAATGTACAATAGTAATTTAACTATAATAGCTTAACTAGGGTACAAGAAATATAGTTGATCATTAAGGTTATAGTCGGTGGCTACAATAGCGATAGTTGACCACAGAGACTGTAGTTGGAAGTTGTAACGGTAGTAGTCTGTCACAAAGATTGTAGTTGGTTGTTGTACAAACATTAGTTGGTTACAAAGGCTATGGTTGGAAGTTGCAATATTGTCAGTTGGTCACAGAGGCTGTAGTTAGAAGCTTTAATAGTAGTTGTCAGCCACAAAAGCCATAATTGGTATTTGCATAGACAGTAGTTGGCCACAAACGTCATATTTAGAAAATGCACTATAGTCAGTTTGCCATAGATGTTATAGCTGGTGATTGCAATAATGTCGTTTGAACATAGAAATCGTAGTTGAAAGTTGTGATAGTAGTAGTTAGCCACATGGGTTGTAGATAGTTGTTGCACAGATAGTAGTTGGCCACAAAAGCTGTGGTTGGAAGCTGCAATATCGTCATTTAGCCACAAATGTCATATTTGGTGACTACAATAGCGTTAGTTGGTCATAAAAATTGTAACAATAGTATTTGGTTATTTATTTCGCAATTGTTGAGTGGACCCCTTCTCTCGGGAGAACAGGGTTATAATTTTACACCAAACACTTAATTTGTCTCTATACAACGTAGACAAAAATACAGGTGTTAGGAACAACTGTCGTATTTTGGCTATGATGGTTATAAGCAGTAGTTGTCGGTGGTCGATGACTGGTGAGAGTAGGTGGTGACGACTGGCAATAGTCGATGATGGTCGAATAGAGGCTGGAGGTTTTCTCTGAGTTTTCAATACAGGTGTTATATATTACAGTTGTATTTTGAATACAATGTTTGCAAATAGAGATTGTCAGCAGCAGGAGGTCGGGGGTGTCAAGCAATGAAGGTGACTGTGACAGTGGCTAGCGGGCAGTGTTCGGTGGTGGCAAACGACTATGGATGTCGGAAGTTATCGTTGATTCTTCAATACAAATAATGTACATTACAACCGTATTTGAGATAAGATGTTTGTGAACAGGGTTAGCAGGATGTCGGCGGTGGGAAGCAGTGACTGCCAGCAGTGAATAATGATGGCCGACGGGCATTCATCAACGACTATAGTGGCTGCATGTTATCACTGAGTCTTTAGTCCAAAACGAGCTCATGAATTCCTTTTGCCCCAACACCCCCCCCCCCCCCCCCCGAAGAGAGGGAGTCTATTTATAGGCTCTCGAAAAGGAGCATTTTGGTCATTTGACGCTTAAATTTCTTAACTACCTGATCAAATGATTCATATTGATCTTCCTTTATTATAGATGAGTTTTTTGATGATTTTAATGTCTTAATGACCTCACATTTAACAATCTTAGGATCATTGGATTTCTCTCATCGAGACGTTCAATTTGACCATAAATATGTCAAATTTGGAGTTCATTTGACCATTTAATTGACGATCCAAAATCTCCAAATGTGCTTCAATGGCTTGATTGGACCAAGATTGATCTAACTTTGATATCTTTGTGTTCGTCTTGTGGAGACAGTCAGTTTGACAGCAAGCTTGCTAAAAACGGGGGGCCCAAAATGTTCTTGAATTTGAATCTGGAACGTTTATTGTTAAAAAATGCACTGGCATTCGTGCAAGATAAAAATTTTTTGATTACGCATTATTATGTATTTACATATCTGCCACATAAACTTTGCCTTCTACATTTGCACGACCCAAATCTTTCATATTAAATAAAAAAATACCACCATACTGACTTTTCAAAGGTGAAATACACCTTTTCATGCATTTCATGCATAGATAGAGTGATATGTTTGTAAAAATTGAAGTTTAGGTGTTAGACATGTAAATGCATAGGAATTCAGTGGTATGTATGCAAGTCTTCATATACTTTAACTCATGGCTTGTAGATTTTCCATTTTCGCTGTTACAAGTCCTGAATTTGCACCATGTTGGTGCACCTAACTATCTTGCAGGTGTGTTTCCTTCCGGGTACCCTTGCTCTCGGTGCAACCAAGGGCCTTACAAAGAGAAAAGCAATAGAACTCAATCTGCTTACTGATGAAGAATTGGAAAACTTATCTCTTGCTGAGGATCTGGCCAAGACATGCTTTGAAATGTATTCTGTTACTTCAACAGGTCTAGCTCCAGAAATTGCCTATTTCAATATTGAGGTGAGTTTGTTGAAGATGTGTGGGAGGATTATTTCAAAAATATCTTATTTTTTTAGGGCTTGTGATCAATTTTGTTTTTTGTTTTTGTTTTCATCTTTTCTTTTGTTTTTAAAACATGTTGGTTATGCATGTTCTTTATATGTTTTAATTTATTGTTTCTAAAAGTAAATTAATTTTCTCAAAATTACGTTTAAATGTTCCCAGTGTTTGAAAAAACAATCATATCTTAATCAAATATGTCAAATATGTTGGGTTTCAATTCAAAACATAAATAAAACAAAACAAAAATAAAAAATCAAATATGTTGGGTTTCAAATCAAAACATAAATAAAACAAAACAAAAATAAAAAATAGAAAACATAAAATAAAAGTGATCCCAAACGGCCTCTTAAAGTCTTGCTTATTGTTTCATATTTCCCATCTGTGATTCTGATGGTCTACTTTGTTTTAATTATTTTGAATTTAGGGTAATTCGGAGCATGGTCTTGATGGTGGCAACAAAAGTTCAGAATATGTAAATGACATAATAATTAGGCCCAATGATCGGCACAATCTTTTGCGACCTGAAACTGTGGAATCCTTATTTGTACTCCATCGCATTACTCAAGATCCAAAGTAGGCTTAAGATCTTTAGCTGCTTTGTGCTCTTTTAAATGATTTAATTGTTGGGGCATTTACATACATAGCACACAATTCTTATCTATCTCACGCCTAAACTCTCATATTTAAATACATACCACTCAAATCTTTAATTTCACATAAAAAATAGCACTATTATCACTTTTAAAAGTGAAATACACCTTTTCATGCATAGGTTTAAAGCACCCAAGTGCATGTAAATATGAAAGTTTCGGTATGAAATATGTAAGCCCATAAGAATTGTGTGCTAGCTATGTAGATTTGTGAATGAAAGAGATGTTCTTGCAACTTTAAAAATAATGTTCACGTGCTTGCAGATATCGGGAATGGGGTTGGAAGATCTTCCAGGCTTTTGAAAAACATACCAAGGTGGATTCCGGAGGTTACAGTTCTCTAAGTGATGTCACAAGGATTCCCACTCATAAAAGAGACAAGATGGAGACTTTCTTCTTGGGAGAAACCTTGAAGTATTTATATTTGTTATTTGGAGATGATGATATTCTTCCTTTGGATAAGTATGTTTTCAATACAGAAGCACACCCTTTCCCAATTATTTGAGGGAAAAGTGAACATACTCCTCTTGCTTTTTAAGCTTGGAGGAAATTAGTGGGACTGTTTACTTTTTGGATTATAGAAAAAAGGTGTCTTTTTCTTTTTCTTTTTTTTTTCCAGGTAGGGCCTCAGGTTTCATATGTTCATAATGTCTTTTAGCCAGACAGATGAAGTAGAATTTTCATTTTCCTTCATTTATAAGCTGAGTTTATGAGGCTGAAAAGCTATTAAGTTTAGGGGATTGATGAGAGAGATTTCTGTATGATTTTGAAAAATAGTAGTAATTGTAACTTGTAACTGATGAAATTTCCACGTAAATTGCTTAATGTTAATTCAAAGGTTATCTTCCTTTTTTTCTATGTTATTCTTTGTCAATATTGCATACATAAAGCATAATTTGAAAAAATAACTAGTTCCATTCTTCCCAACATTGGTTATATTACCCTTTTGGTGTAAATGCAGATTATTAATGTTCCTCAACTAGATACAAATGGTCTCCATCTCGCACTGCAATGATATCATCTGTTTCTGCATTCTACTGATTCACTACTTTTGTAGGATTACAACCCACCCTCAAACTTCTAACCTGCAGTTTTCCAGGTTACAGGTAAAGTTAGAATGCATATTTTTCTGAGGAAAAAAAAAAGCTTTTCAGTACTAATCTGGCATTTATAAGTAGAAATTATGTACATATTTGAATGTCTAGTAACATATGTGCCTGTTATTTTCGATGGTTGAGCGATTTTAAATTAATTCTCTTGTTTCTTTGCTAAATTTGTTATATTTTCAGGTTTAAATCAATGATTTTGCTGAAAGATGCCAGACTTACTGCTTATTCTGAGAAGCTCTTCCACAGATTCAGGTAGAATTATCAACTTCCCCAATTTTCATCTTGATTTACATGCCACTTCAGAAGGCGCATGAATGATGATTCTTTTATTTACTAATCTCAAACTAACACTGCCTATTGGCTGTGTTCCTCTTTCCTGAGTAAGTCCCACTTTTTCATATTGCAAGCATTTGAAGCTGGGATCTAATTCTATGTTTCTTTGGATCTGATTTTTGCTGATACTGTTGGTAATTTTTGGCTGTTTGTTTTCAATTTTCATTCTATTCTCCTGTTCTGATAAAAAACCTTGGGACTCAAACATAGATTTTACCCAGCCACAGTGTTATGTTTCATCCAAGTTTGTTTTTTGCTTTAGCAGCGGCCTCCTCTTTTCATAATTTCTCATTTAGATCAAATTGAAATTAGTTATGTTGCGGAGGACTTTGTCTGCTAGGTCTACTTCACCATCCTCAGTTTTCTTTGAAATCATGTTTCCTTTAGCCATGGATCTTCCATAAACTACGTTGTTTTCCTGGTACTCTGACCATTCTCTGAGATATGATAATGATCCTAAACCTTGGTATTGCATTTTTGATAAATTTTCTTGAACCATTCATCAGATATTTATGTAATCAATGAGAAACTTTATGTAAAGTCCTGTATGTTGTAGTTTGGTAAATTGTTCACCAACCACTTGGTTTGCTGGACTCCAAGGTCCAAATCCTTGCCCAAAAAGAAAATTTTGGCAAACCAAATCAATTTGATACCTGGCAAAGGTTGTTTATGATAGCCCCATCTCTTATAACTTCTCGGACAATATTGATAAATGTAGTTCTACCGAGTCTTAGAATTTCTGAGAGCTCAGTGGTAGTTATGGTGCATGGCTGAGGGGCATCAACAAAGAACACCAAGTTTCTCCAAAAATGTCGCCAGCATATGCCTTTCCCTGAACCTGGTCAAATGTGGCCAGCGTTGGAGGGACCACATTGTCAAAAGAGATGTCTGACAAGTGGATACATTTAGAGTTGGCATAAGGTCTCCCTATACTTGGGTGACAGTTTTTTTTAGTGGAGGACACATTTAGACGTATACAATTTGCATCTTGTTTAATTTGTTTTACTTCTGCTTTACTTATTCTATTTTTCTATATTTTAAATCTGTCTCTCTTGGGCTTTAATATGAGCTGGTCATGACCATATTTGACAATGCGTTTCGTCCCTTGGTTCTGTTAGTGCATGATCCAAAACGTCTGAATTTCTTACATACTTTACTCTTTGCTATTTAGAAAGTCAGCTGAAAAAGTGCAACAAATATGAAAAATCATTGACTATATGTGATAAAGCTAGGAAGAAACTATAAACTATAAAAGTTAAAGGTGAAATGGTTGCAATGGTTTGTTGTATATACATCTATGGAGAAAAATAAAGGAAATATATGTTATCAGTTTGGCCCACGAGCTTGGACAGGCGAGCTGGTCAATTTTATGTGGGAGGATTTGTGAAGAAAACATAAGGGCTAAAGGCTTGAGTAGAAACCAACTATGATGGGTAATACTAGAATATATTTTAGGGGCATTTACACGCATACTACCCAATTCCTATGTGTTTACATATTTAACACCTAAACTTTGCTTTTTACATGTATAACACCCAAATCATTCATATCACATAAAAATTACCATCATTTTTACTTTTAAAAAGGGAAATACACCTTTTTCATGCTAGGTATGGCATGTATGCAAAAATTGAAGTTTAGGTGCTATATATGTAAAAAACATAAGAATTGTGTGTTATTTAAATAAATTTTTCTATATTTATTGTCAAACTGGAAAGGAATTCCTTACCAGATGGTTTTTATGACGTGAATGGCTTTGTAATGGAAGATTTTATTTTATTTTATTTTTATTATTATTATTATTTTTTATTTTTAATGAATAACTTGATTAGAAGTCATAAAAAGTTTAGATAACTTAAACCCAAATGAAGCTCTTTAAAAAATAATTGGCAAAGAAGCGCAAGTGACCATACTGGTTCGAATAATGATAGTATGTGATAATGATATATAACCACCAAAATTTGCTCGGTTCTTGTGTTTATGGAAGAAAGACTTAACTCGCTGAATTCCATTATCATTGACCTTGATATCCTGCGACAAATTTAGACTAAATAAGTCAACTTTCTTAAATGATATTGGGAAAGAACTGTAAGGAATCTGAGCCACAACTAACCACTGCTTCTTATACGAGTATATAAAAATCTGGTGGTGCTTCATTTTGGTTAACCACATCTTCTCTTGAGGGGAAATGATCGGCATCCATTTCTGCAACCTGTATTTGGCATGAATTTGTATGATAAGGGCAACAGATGTGCAATTGAGCCTAGTTTGAGAGAATTTGGTATTTATTTGTGTTCAGCTTGTTCAATTTTTTTTTTAGCTTGAAATAGGCTCACGTTTGAAACTCTTTGTTAATAACATATTCGTGTTCGGCTCAATTCAAATTCGTTTATTCATTTTAGCTCGTGTTCGGCTCGATATTAGCTCGAATCATTAAAAAATAATAAAGTTTATCATTTTTTAAAATAAAACATAATTTTAATATAAGAATATTATAATATTATTATTTATTTAATTATTTAATCAATTAGGGCCAAAATGAGCTGAACGCGATAGAAAAAAATTCATTCTTCTTCGATTTATTTATATTCAAACTAAAAAATTTGTTCGTGCCTTAGACTCTCACCACTTGAATAATGAAATTGTGAGAAACTCCATTGAAAAGATATACATCGAAAAAATAGGGAGGTGGTGATGCTCGACAGAATTCTTTTTGGGAGGCCAAGCAAGGCTTCTTGGTGTATGAGTTCTTCTATCTTGAATTGCAGGTATATGTGAGATATCTTTTGATCCTTTATTTGTTTTGTTAACTGATTTCTTGCTGCGAATTCAGATGCGTTCTGGATTGCATCCCTCTGTTATATTGAAAAGAAATTGTTAGCACCCGTATAATGTATGCATTTAAATTCCCCTTAATTTTAATCATAAACATATTAATGCACATGGTAGAATATAAATGCTTCCTTGACTTTTCCAAGAGAGAGTGTCTGTTGACTTTGATTCAAGAGTCAAATGCCAGTTATGGTTAAATCTCAGCATGCAGTTTATCTCTGCTTTTATGCATTTACATACATAGCACACAATTCTTATCTATTTACACATCGCACGCTTAAACTTTCATATTTACACACATAACACTCAAATCTTTAATAGCATATAAAATTTAGCATTCTTACCACTTTAAAAGTGAAATATACCTGTTGATGCATAGATTTAAAACACCATGGTACTATGTATGTGAATATGAAAGTGTAGGTGTGAGACATGTAAATACAGAGGAATTGTGTGCTAAATATATAAATTTCCCTTTTTCTTAACTTGTTTTTACTTCTTGTACTTGTCATCTTTACCATTATCCCGACTATTTAGCATTCGAGTTTTTCCTCAAATACTTGTCTTCTTCCTTATTCCTTAA
>NW_018164622.1:1434938-1439456 GCF_001263595.1 Phalaenopsis equestris | reverse complement strand
TGGCGGCAACTGGAGTCATCGGAGGGGATTACCGAGCATAAACTTTTAGAGGGTGTTTGATAGCATAATTTTAATAAGATTTATGTATGAGTTTGAGGTAAATCGAGCCGAAACGAAAAAAAAATAAAAAATAAATCAAACGCTCCGTTAAATCAAAATTTCTCAAGTTCCATCTCATTCACGATATAAATCTAAATTTATTGAAATCTCGTTGCAGGGCACCATCTCCATCGCAGGGGGTTTGGCAAATTCGAATTTACTGGATTTGATAAATCCTATTTAACGTAAAACCAGATTGCGGCAAACACCGCCAAACTCAGACAAAAACAAAGTCACCTCAAATGATATACCAAGATGACAAAGAACAAAGAGCAAAAAGCTAGCCCTTGAACTCCTAGATAATCACATGGACACACAATAGGAGAATTTTTTTACTCCAAGTTAGTGCAATATAACCCACTAATCAAGCCAAATTACCCAGCAAAAGTTCAATTACTTGTAGGCAAATTAAAATGAAATCAATCATTTATAAACAAAGCTAAAACAAACCCACTCTTAAGGGCCATTTTAACACAATTTTAGCTGAATTTTCATATTTTTAGTTTGCTTTTTATTATGTTTAATTATCCTCCTTGGATAACTTTAGACTTAAATTTAAATGTATTGTTAGTATCACCATCATTTTAGTTCGTATATAAGTGCTAGAATCATCAAAATAATTTCAACAACAATGGCCAAAGGTTCAGAAATATAAAGCTATAAATATGTACAAATAAAGTCTAAACTTCTCCCATTAACATTAGCCATAACAGCTTAACAAAAATGATTAGAAGCTTAATTACAGAACCAAAGCAACTAAAACTCAAAACTCTGAAATATAACAACTACATATTATCAAGGCTGGGATTGTATGAACTAATGCAATTCTCCAGTACTTATTCTCCATACCCAGAACACAATTATAATGTATTTACATATCTCACACCTAAACTTTCATATTTACACAAATAACACTCAATTCTTTAACATCACATCAAAAATAACACTTTTTAAAATTGAAATACATCTTCTCAAATATAGATTTAAAGCACCTAAGTGCTATGCATGTAAACATGAAAGTTTAGGTGTGAGATATGCAAATGCATGAGAATTGTGAGCTACTTTTGTAAATTTCACAAACAAAAATCTACAGAAACAGCAGTAAATATAATTATCTAAAAGTGGATTTTGAAACGGTCACATTTAAATAAACAAGTAATTTTCAATTTGTTCATGGTAAAACAGGAAGTTTCACCTTCTCAAATGAAAAGAAACTAACCTGTCCATAATCGACGATACAGAACTTTATGGGAATTCCACCACTGCTTCTTTCAAAACTTTCAACCTCCTTCCTCGAAGGTGGATTCACCCTGCGGTTCACACGGCAATCCAAAAAGATAAGAAAAAAAATTAGATTTCGAAGTTTATGTGATGAGTTTTGCATTCATTAAAAAACAACAAGATTGAATCCATTTTAAAAGAGGACCATTTGCATACATACCACCCAATTCTGATGCATTTACAAATATAACACCTAAACTTTAATTTTTTACATTTATGCTACCCAAATTTATGCTACCCAAATCTTTCATATCCCATTTAACTTTTAAAAAATGAAATACTATCAAAAATACCATTTTTTTTTTACTTTTTAAAGAGTGAAATACATCTTTTCATACATAGGTAAGGTGGCATACAGGTAAATATTGGATTTTCGGTGTTAGATATGTAAATGCGTAGGAATTGAGTGGTATGTAAATTTCCCATTGTCATACTTGAGAACACACAGTAGAAAGACGGGAACCCCGGGAGAAGATTTTTTGAACCTCTTGTTGGGCAGATAAACATCAAAAGTTGGCTTCATTTCATCAATATGCATTCTTTTTAACAAAGTAGAAATTTTATATTCCATATCTATATCATTTGTTTCATCAGTTGATATATTTGAGTTTACGCTCTTATTTTCGTTCATCGTCCAAGGGATTCCGTGGCGCCCGATAATGTAACCGAGCGACTTCAAGAGCCTATAAGCCTCAAAATTTTCCCAGCTGCACGCATGTTTTCCTTCTGGGATCTTTTTATACAGATCAGTTATACTAAGGACCTTCTCATCACTGTCAAGCAGATGCAAAGCTCCTCTTTCGGCTAAAAATCTGTGATAAATAAGAAGCACATTTGACAATACAAAAGCAAAAAAAAAAAAAAAAAAAAAAACATATAGGAAGATTTGCATACATTCCACTCAATTCCTATGTATATATATATATATATTTAACACCCAAACTTCAGCCTTACCTATGCATGAAAAGTATAATTCACCATTTAAAAGTTATAAATGGTGGTACACTTGATGTTAATTGAAAGATTTTGGGGGGTATAAATGTAAAAAATTACAGTTTAGGCGCAAAAAATGTAGAAACAGAGGAATTGGGTAATATGTATTCAAATGCCCCTAACATATGCTCTTTCCAATCAGTCCTTTGGGACAAAAACACACACTTTATAGTAATAAACTTAATGAACAAGAAAAAAAAGCATAAAAAAAAAGATCCAATCAGATTTTAGGCTAATAACTTCGATTGCTCAATTAAGAGGAATGACACCAACTCAGATCAGACAGACTTCTCAATGAGAAAAAGTTTAAAAGACGTTCTTCAATAATATGAAGAATTTAAGGTTATAAATTGTAAAATTCACTGAAGGTCTGCAATTAGTTCAACCAAAAGACCAATAAATTGGGCAGCAAAACATGGGAGCAACCAATGTAAGGTAAAGTTCAGAAATATCACAGGCTTATAAACAGAGAACTGTGAATGTAATAACTTAAAACTATTAAGCTTGGGATAAACATCAGATATTTCAGTTTTATCTATCTATATATTTACACATCTAACACCTAAACTTTGCTTTTTACATTTCTACCACTAATATCTTTCATATCACATCAAAAATACCACTATTTTAACATTAAAAAAAGGTGAAATACAACTTGTAATTCATAGGTAAGATGGCATGCATGTAAAAATTGAAGTTTAGGTGTTTGATAGGTGAATAAATATGAATCGAGTGGTATGCATGTAAATCTTCTCAGGAAGGAAGATAAAAGCTACAATTATCATCATAAAAAGCTAGCATAAAAATAAGTCAAGCATACATGATCTCCTCGATGTGGCAATAAATTTTTCCATTTCTAATAATTCCAGTGGTCGTCCACATGCTGCCTTTCTTTTCTACAACCTCTCCCATTTCCAGCTTCTCATCCCATTGAGCCCTGGAAACCTCCTTCCTTCAACCACAGAACGAACCCCAAAACATTGTAAGCATTCCAGGCAAAACAAAATAGAAAAACTGGGAAATAATGGAGGTTTGGGTTGGATGGAGACCCTAACCTGAACTGTAGTTTTGAAGAGGAAGGCTTGCTACAGCTGATGGAGAGGAAAGGATTTTGATGGTGCTCTTCCTCTTCTTCTTCTCCTCTTCTTGCCATCTCCTATGCAGCCAGCCTGCTAAATCTGAGGACTGATGGAAAAACCCTAGTTAAACAAAATTAAAAAGAGAAATATGAAATCTTAAACTACTTTAGTAGTAAAATAAGAAACAATGAAAGGCAATAATAGGGCTTTTTCTATTATATTATGTGAATAAGTCAATGAAACTCTTTGATCTAGTACAGGAAACAAAGAAATAAGTACAAAAAAAAAAAGAAAAAGGAAAACTTGACATGCCAAGCACAACAGTAGTAATATGGCTAATAAGTTGATTGCGAGCATAAATTTGAAGTTGTTGAAATTTGATGCTTTGAAGAGTGTTTACAGTTTCATACAGTCTGAGAGTTTAACTTGAACAATAATAAAATTTCAATAACTTTCTCAGAAAAAAAAAAAAACTCAAATTAAAGTTATAAAGAATTGAGGTTCAAAATTAAAGCACATCTTGGCAATTGTTTCAAATTTCAAGTTTTCCTTTAAACTGTAAAGTAGAAATTCTGCTGCCGCATGGAGAAAAAAACAGGCTGTGTGAGTCAAATGGAAAAAATTAGATTTTTCTTGGCTGGAAAAATAGCCACCATTTACAAAAACATCTAATTTTTTTCCCAAACAAAAATCAGTATTGACAATAATGGTTGTTGATTTACAATACCAAAAACAGAATACTAGTAAATTGACAATTTTTTGAAAGCATCCCTGAATTCCATATAAAACATAGAGCCCACGCTGCATAAACTCCACCCAGCTTGGACACTTCCTTTCCGCTTCCTCCCAAGCTCTTATGTCGTCGCCTCTATCTCCACCCTCCTTGACTTGCAACACCAGCAGCAGCCTCCTCCCTACCAACTCACAAATCTATGAAATCCTATCTGTCGCCACCAATCAATGGGAACTATCCAACTGTACAAGAGAACATCTATCAGTTGTCCTATAGTAATAATAATATGGCTATTTCTTCTCCATCCCTAATTTTATCTTGGGCTTTTACATC
>NW_018164622.1:1428230-1434838 GCF_001263595.1 Phalaenopsis equestris | reverse complement strand
TCTCCATCCCTAATTTTATCTTGGGCTTTTACATCCACACCACACAATCCTATACATTTACATATCTAACACCTAAACTACGATATTTATATGCATACCACAAAAATCTTAAACATCACATCAAAACACTATTACTAACTTTCTAAAAGCGAAAAATACATTTTTATGCATAAGTTTATAAGACCAAGGTGTTATATGTAAATATCAAAGTTTAGGTGTTTGATATAAAAATACATGAAAATTGTGTGACATGTATGTAAATTTTTGTTTTACCTATTTCCTATTAGAAACATTTCTAGGATTATACAAATCGTCGGCAACTGTTATAATAAATTACATTCATTCTCTATAAATAATGAATCACTCTTCTATGTCAAGCCACTTTGACTCCTTAGCTTGACTCCCACTCCCTTCCCCCCGCCCCACACAAGGCTCTCGAGCTGCGTAGTTTTAAAATAAAATAAAATTTATAATTTAATTATATTATACAAGTTATTAAATTTTAATAGATTATTATTTCGAGCCAAGCCGAACACGAGCTTAATTCGAACAAAAAAATTAAATCAAGTCAAACACGAACAGACAATTCACGAGACATTTTGAACACAAATTGAAAAAAATAAATCAAATGAGCCAAACAAGAAAAAGGCTTAGGCTCGCTCAAGTTTGGGTTGTTTACACCCCTATTTTTAGTGTTGGCATGGGCGAACCAACGTACATTTGAGAGCAACAATTTTTTAAAACATATTCTGTCAATTATCAGAAGGGAACACTTTCTAAAACCATATTCTGCCAAAACATATTCTGCAATTTTTTAAAATGTCCGCTTAGGCTCGCTCAAGTTTGGCTCCAGTATTTTTTTATCAAATAATCTGCTAAACCATATTCTGTCAACGATCAGAAGGGAACACTTTCTAAATCCAAACAGCTAAGAAAGAGCAAAAGTTCGATACATTATGCAATGATAGTTATATATAATCTATGGTGAAAGAGGAAAGGATAAGAGAAGAGGTGGGAAGGGTTTAGGGTTTAACCTCAGACGGACCCCTAAATCGTAGTTCGGCGCAATCTGGTTGTGTTGCTTTCTCGCGCCAGCATTTTAACTTTAACTGAAGATCTAAGCAGGATTTAATCTAAATCCTGCCAAACAGAAAAAATGACTGCTTTAATGGCATCTTAAATCCCATTTCTCCCCCTTTTTTCCCTTAAATCCTGAATTTAAATTCCAGTCCAAATGGAAGGTGGAAGTACAAGATTTCGTGGAGCTGAAGCGCACGGGATTCTTAACTCAGAGCTTCCTCTAAGAACTTAATCACCAATTCAAAGGAGTGTGGCCATGCCGACTAGCGTTCTATCCTAAATTATTCCAAATGCTAGCTAAGAAACAAAAACGCGAAGGGTATAAGGAGGTTATACCGTCGTGGTGGTTGCTCGATGTCTGGCGAAATCCGGGAAGAAGCTCTCCTCATGGTAAAAGGGGAGTTGTTTGTGGTTCTTTACACTACGACGACGTCACCGCCCGCTGATGGTGAGATGCTCCGGAAAAGCTTCCGGCCAAAATGAAATGAAAGTCAGTAAGGTCACCGGTGCCTTGGGTCGTCGGCCGCAAGGGAAGAAGGCTGTGAAGTCACCGGCAGCCCAGGTTGCCGGCGAGGAGGACCTCGGGCCAATAAGGTGCGTCTGTGAGGTAGACGAGGCTCAAGGCGGGGACTTCGCCGACGGAAGGACGGAAGCTTGGCCGACGGGGGAGGAAGTTGACAAGTGAGGGTTTCGGTCGCGAGCAACAGAAGGAGGCGCGAGGGATCTGAGATTCCGCGAGGGTTCCGTGTGAGAGGGGGCTAAGGCCGACGAGTTGGAGGAGGCTCACGGCGGGAACTTCGATGATGAAAGCTTCGTCGGCGGGAGCGGGAAGCCAGTGCAAACGCTCGGCGGAGGCGGCTAGTCGCGAAATCGGCGGGGCTGGGGCTCAATTATTGCGTGCGGACATGCGGGATCCAGGCCGCAGATCACGGTAGATGTCAGAATTATTTTTGTTTTTTTTATTAAAAAAATTTAGGTGTGGTCTATCGAAATACATCGGGACCGTAGATCACATCGTAGATCATGTGATCTACTGTCTGCCTGCGGTGTCCGATCCGTATAGAATAATTTTTCACGCGAACGAGGGTTCAACGGAAAATTATTGTGTACACCACAACCTTTAAAAAGTTAAAAAAAAGTTTTATAGTGTACCATTTTTTATTTTTTTTTAAAAAAAATTATTGGACAGCGCACTCATCACACAGAATAATTGTGATCATAAAAATTTTTTTTAATTATTTTCTTTTAAATATTTATTATTAAAAAGTCGCACGTATTGATGGCTCATGCACTAAATCATAGCAAAATAGGTGTCTTCTACAGTAAAAATTAATGTTACACTCGCTCGCGCGGTCCGTTTCGTTATCCGAGATAATCTAGACAAATTTGGTGACGGACAATTCAATTTAAGCCACTTTCGTGAGCAACTTGGCGAGTGAGATTTGGTAGCCCAATTGAAGTCTTCCAACACATGAAAAGTCTACCGATTTTCGTCTAAGCGACGACCAAAGTCTAGCAAAATGATCATGACAATTTAACCCTCCACGCATGTCGGAGGGTCTGAAATGGATAACTTACGCAATGACAATCAACCCTCGCAAAAAAGCAATATTTTGTAGCGCTTGAGCGGACTTTCTACACTAATGAGATCAAAAATTGATGCTAACAATCTCCCTCAAAAGAAATATTGATTCTGACCCTAAGTGTTGGTATCTTATGATACATATGGATACGACGCATTTATCAAAAGTGTCAGCGCTACATAGCAGACAACCAAACAATCAAGATCATCGATATACACCGCAATCATAATTCACATCATTTCATTTTACTCTGCACTTTTTTTACAGACAACCAAAAAAACCCTAAATCCTACTTAAATTAAATACTGCTTGCAACCAAACTGCCGCTCAGACATATCGTGTGCACCCAATAAAGCAAGACCAATAAGTTTAGCATTAAAAAAAAAGATCTATAATCTTTTTAATTCAATTATTACCTTCATCTTAATGAAATAATCTATGAATTAAATTTTAATAAAACGGATATATTGAATGCAGGCATGATCTTCTGACATCACGTCCAGGTTTACTTTTGAATAAGCTGAGAAGTATGAACTATGGAACCAAAAACCTACATGACCAGAGTTACAAGGGAATTCAGCCTCTTTTTTAACTAAATTAGTTGAAAATTTGCTCCAAGAAAGAAAAAAAGCTCTGGAATTCTCAACATCGCACAAGTATATTTCCAGTGTTTTTCAACTCCAATAATTTGATGTCATTTTGCTAGCAGAATCTCAACTTTTTAATCTCTCTTGCAGTCTTCCCCTAATATTATGAGATGGCTTAAGCACAAGTTTTTTTGCTAATTATTTTCATGTTTAGGGTTTAGCTCTCCCTTATGCTTTATAAGATGTTGTGGGGTTTAGAATGGCCATACATGTCCAAGATTTTTAACTGAAGAGGATAATGGGAAAAGTCTAGGAAAGACTGATAAGTTTTTTTGGTAAGATTGAATTCCATATCTTCTGATTAACTTGGAGATGTGTAAACAAGATGACAAATCAATCAAAACTTAATTTTGATCTTTTCAAAGCAATCATAGAAGTTATGATATTCATTATATCCAAAATTTCATCTTGATTTCTAGATACAATGGTTTAATATGATAAGTTGTATATATTAATTAGGGCTCCTTACTATTTGTCATTTGCTTAAGTTGGTTTAGCTTTTGTTGGCTTCTTGTCTGATTTATGATTGTTTTACATGTGTTTGGCATGATTGATATGGTCTATTAAGTGAGGTAATTTTTTCTATGTTTACAAATCTTTTAAATTTATTTGTTTTTAGAGATTAAGCATAGATTTGTCAGATCTGATTATGAATGGAAATAAAACTACCAAAGGCTCGTCTAATTGATACTTTTTATCTCATACTCATAATCTTTTCTATATTTTGTATGTTTTGTATGTGGAGACTTTGCTTTGTATGCGAAGATGTATTTCTTTTTTTAAATCAATGCAATCAATACATCAATTAAAGCTTCTAATTTCTAAAGTTGATCATATTTTTATTGATAGATTTTATATGGTTTTATTGCTTATCTCATTTGTAGTTATTGTTTGTCAATTATCAGTTAATCATTAATGATTCTATTTTTTTTGTCCTTAATTGACTCCTTTTTTTTTTCTTATTCAGTGTAGTCTGAAAATTCTCAAGAAATTAACGTTATTATCTTGTTTCATATTCATAGCTTGAGCTAAGCTGACGGGAAAGCTTCCTCTCTTTCTCTGCCACATTTTCACGCATACTTTATCATATCAAATTATCATCTCTTTTGTCAAACTTCAATGAGAGGTTCTTATCATTGACAATCCCATCCTTAAGAGCTAGTGTCATTCAAAGCATGCTTCAGTGTGTTGGTGTTCGTCTTTTATAGATGCCTGTAAATCCATCACCATATAGAGTTGCCTTGAAACATCCCATATGCTGCAGTGATAAGATTATTGTCGTACACTACTCTAAGGGTTTACTAGATCAAAAAACAAACTCAATACTCATAGCCTCAAAATATCATTCACATTAACTATTTTAATAAAATATTTTTTCAATTGATTTTACAAAAACTTCTCTAACATGTTAATGATTATATTTATTTATGTTGGTGTAGGTAATTTGAAGTTTATAACGTCGCATGATGGTAAAATAATTGAGTATTATTATTCAGGCTTTGATAATACTAGAAGATGCACATATGAACTTGATGAGTATATTTATGAAAAGTTAATAAGCTAAATGGCTAATAATGAGTGATATGTAAATAAATATTTGATTGTTATAAATGTAAGATTTGCTAACATTGGATTGAAATATATATGATGTCACTAGCAGTTGATGCAGTATTTCATTTTGAAATACTAAAAACTTTGATTACTTCTCTTCCCATCCGAGTAGTCAAAAAATTTCTTATCCAAATGTTTATCCAAATGTTTAACATTACTAACAATATACTAAAGATAACCATAAAATGCAAATCTCCCGGTTTTCTCAAGTCCAACCACAAAGTCTGGAGAATAATCTTCAGTCCACAAACAAAGGAATATCAGGTTCATACAATGGCAAAAATGTGTAGCAACAAACCACCCCTACATCCAGAAACTAAATGCAAGATGTACTTCTCAATAGAAAAACAACGAATTAGAACATAATAAATAGAAGAACTCGAGAGATTAAGCACACAAAGCAAATATCACATTTTAAGTTAAATAAAATGTTGTTTGGCAACAAATGAGATTTAAATTACTAGGATTTAGTAAATTCTGCAAATTTGGATTTAGTGAATTCTCAGCAAGAAAATATTGTAGCGAGAAAAGATCCGAGGAAGAAGATCTTTGCTATTGAAACTTCTTGTATGCAAACCAAATAAAACAAAAAAAAGGGAAGTAAGAAATAAATTATTGCAGCTTGAATGATTAGAAGAAGGAAAGATTTGGATGATTGGAGGAAGATGATCGAGAAAGGGAGAAATCCCTTACAGTCTTGGACAATCGAAAGAAGAAGAAGAACAAGAAGATCCTTGCTCTTCGGCTTTGATGATTGAAAGGATAAGGAGAACCATGGGGCCTGGACAATCGAAGGAGGAAGAAGCTTCACTCGTGGCTCAGAAGACCGGAGAGGAAGAAAAAGAATCAGGGGGCAACTCGGTGCTTTGAATTTTGCGAATGTAGAGTGGAGGAATCTGACGAATTAAGAACATACTTGGCCAATAATTCTAATCATATCAAGGTTGACATTCAGACTAGCTTAGCGAGATGAGCGAGTTCTGCTGACCTGAAGCCCAATTAAGCTCAGTCAGCGCTTTCCAACCTGAGACCAAATAAGCTCAGTCGATCAATCCAGAGGGCAGTCCACTTGTGTGAGTGATAAACTCTTATATATGAAAGATTAAAAACACCATGTATAATCTCTTTAAAGTATGAATAAAAGTATAACATCATCAGCTTTTAATCTCTCACATATAAATAGAGAGATCATTTTATGTATAAAAAATGATGAATATGATTGATAAGATATTTCATTATTTATTATTGTTCAATCATGTCTCTATCTCTACTTCTGTTTCCATCTTCCCCTCCCTCCCTCCCTCCCTCCCTCCTAACTTAAGCTTAGGGGTGTAAAAGAGCTGAACACGAGCGAGCTTAGGCTTAGCTAGCCCAGGCTTAGCTTGTGTTCAGCCTGTTTATATTCCGAACACAAAAAGTGTGTTTGTGATCGGCTAATTTGCTTAGCGTGTCGAGCACGAGCTGTTCACGAAAAAAGAACCGTTTTGACAACTCTAACCACGTAGTCATAAGATGTTAAGGGTTGAGGCAAGATTTTAAAATTATTGTTTATATTAAAACATGATTTAATTCTCATTTAATAATTTTTATTATATTTTTTAATTAATACTTTTACTTAAATATAAATCTTTATAGCTTTGTAGTCGATTAATTTTTTTTAAATACTATATATATATATATATATATA
>NW_018164622.1:1425701-1427972 GCF_001263595.1 Phalaenopsis equestris | reverse complement strand
ATAAATATATATAATGCAAATGGCGGTCACATGCTCTACTAGGGTTTCGCCCAATGGTAAAACCTTGGTTTGATTTCTTCGTGGCCTTTCAATCCATCCTCTCGTGCTCGATGACGAAGAAGGACTTTGCACTCGTTTGCGATCGTCGTATTCTCTTTCGCGTCGTGGTTCTTTTTTGCTTCTGCGTCGTCTTCCTGCATTGGTGTCTTCGCTTCTGCGGAGTTGTCTCATCCTTCACGCCGCGGTTTATTTTCTGCACGGCTTTGGTTTGGACTCTGTCGAGCTGCGACTTCTTCGCATCCGTCATCTGCGGTCTGCGGTTCCTGTCTTCTGCTACGCAGCTTCACCTCGACTACTTGCAAAGCTTCCTTGCTGCTGTTATGGAGCTTCCTTCTTCTTCGGTTGAGCCTGACAAAACCTCATTTGCCCACGTTGTGGGTAATCCTCAAGGGGAGATGACAATTGTCTTCCCCTCAAGTTATAAGGAGAATTGTGATGGTACATGTGACTGCCCATTTATTAAGAATGCAAGCTGGAAGAGTGGTAAGACATCACCTTTTTCTCTTTGTAAGAAATTTCAACCCTGACTGACAAATTCAAGTTTCCTCTCATCGAGAAATTTCACTAGGGGAAGTTATCAGAAAAAAATTTTATGACCTCAAATTAGCAGGAAAGTGGAAAATGAGGCTCTTGGATGGGAGGCATGTAATGATTCAGTTAACCGCGCCTTTCAAGTTTCCTCTCATCGAGAAATTTCACTAGGGGAAGTTATCAGAAAAAAATTTTATGACCTCAAATTAGCAGGAAAGTGGAAAATGGGGCTCTTGGATGGGAGACATGTAATGATTCAGTTAACCGCGCCTAAAAACTACACTCGGATCTTCTCTAAAAAATATCTTAACATTGCTGGTAAATCAACGAAGCTACTTAAGTGGTCTCCTGATTTTGACCTCAATCATGAACCTCCTAATGTACCGGTATGGTTTAGTCTACCTGGTTTCAAGCTGCACTTTTTTCATCATCAGGTTATTTACTTTATTTGTGTCATACTTGGGGACCCTACGAAACTAGATCTACCCACTTTCAACCTTACCAGACATTATGTGGAAAAAATACTTGTAGAACGAGATATTACTTTGTCTAGTTGGGCACAACACATATATCATCAGGTTATTTACTTTATTTGTGTCATACTTGGGGACCCTACGAAACTAGATCTACCCACTTTCAACCTTATCAGACATTATGTGGACAAAATACTTGTAGAACGAGATATTACTTTGTCTGATTGGGCACAACATATAATGGATATTGACAACAAATCGTCATGGAGCATAGACCTTCTTATTGTTCTCATTGTAAGATGTTTGGTCATACTCTTGATAAATGTCATAAGCTTCATCCTAAGTTGAAATCTAAAGATCAGATGAATAAGGATGGATATAAAAATATATCTGTCCCACATGGAGAGAAAACTACCACACGACATAAACACAGGACATAATTTAGTGTCTGATTCTATTGCTTCTGTGGACCCTCCCCTTGAAAATACTGTTTCTAAGATCAGATGAATAAGGATGGATATAAAAATATATCTGTTCCATATGGAGAGAAAACTACCACACGACAGAAATTGGTGTCTGATTCTATTGCTTTGACTAGTCAATAGGAAAGTCCTATGGCTAGACCTAGGCTACTAAAGAAGTTTTCTAGACCTCAACCAAAAGGAGGTCAACAACCTACACTTGAAGATAATAATGAAGGACATCTACCTACACAGACGAAGAATCATGAGAACCTTGCAACTCTCCACGAAGTATCAGCGGTAAAGGCGACAACTCTTACCTCACATACACTTGTGGGCACAAATGTTGGCAATCTTTCTACTGCAGTACTACCACCTTATCCAAATGAGCAACAATCTTCGGATGAAGAATAACAAGTCTACACTTCCAGGAGGAAGAAGAAGAATGAAGATCTACTTGAGCTAAAAAATCTAATGGATGATACTCTGGTTACTTCAAGCAATGGTACACACCTCAACAATCTGTTAGTCGATTCTTTTCCGAGAACTATAGTCAGAAAGGAAACTAAAGTGGGTCGACCTAGTTGATCCTTTATGTACCATCTTCTTTTGGGTTTTAAATTTTCTTTTCTTCTTTTTGTGTGTGTTGGGTGCCTATTTGAGTCCACTAAGACAACCTATATGTACCATTTTCTCTTTAATATAATTGTCCTTGGGCTTTATATATATATATATATATATATAAT
>NW_018164622.1:1408331-1425628 GCF_001263595.1 Phalaenopsis equestris | reverse complement strand
ACGAGCTGTTCGCGAACAACAAGCCCTTTCGACCAGCCCTACTTAAGCTATATTTCTTTGGGTCTGATTCAATACCTACTTAAAAACAACCCTTAAAAGAGAAATATGATTAGAATTAGTGATGTCAAATTGACTTGTTGGGTATCCGACTCTCCGAACCCTTTCGTGATTACGTAGAGCCCTAGAAGGATCTTCAAATGCTGCGATATCTCCGTCTTCCTGCCGAAGCATCGAAAGAGTGCAAACAATCTCCCATCCGGTCTGTCCTGACCTCCTCCGTCCTTCGAATCAACAGACTCACCATTGGTTTCATGACTACCGCAACTCTCCACCTTCGCCCAGGGTTGATCCAATCCCTGAGAGCCAGTTCTCAACCCCACGTTTCCAGGAGAGCATCGGTTCGCCATTCCCTGTCTCTTGGACCTGGTTCCTTTAACAAGGTCTGAAGCGAATCAAAAAGCCTTAATCTATCTATTAGCAGTGAATGGTTTGGTTTGATCGTGATGATGGAACTGTTTCTGATTCTCGTTCGCAGCACATTGGTCCGGAAATTAGCTTGCGGAGACGCGATCCGCGAAGTTCTTTGCTTCCTGTTGCGGCGGCTGTTGAAGAGGTATTTTTTCAAGCTCAAGGTATTCAGGCAGACAGATAATAATAGAGAATTTAGTATACAGATGTTTATTTTTTTTTAATTAAAGGTTTAAATTTATGTAAGAAATAAAAGTTCCGTCTTTGATTTGATGTTGAAAGAAAAAAAAAAAACTTGAAATCTATTTACATGAAAGATGATGCAATATAATGATGTTACTGTTTTTGCCACTGTTTTGAGGGGTTTGTATATGATATTTTTGGTTTTTACTTATACGAGCTAATTCTTCGACTACTATCTAGGACGGGTGGCTAAGCTCAATTAGCTTCGAGTCAGTAAGGCACAACTCGATCTGCTGGGATTCGTTCAGTCGGCCTAGATTTGAGATATGAGTTAAGCCAGCTTGTGAGCGCACTCGAGCTTGGCTCGATAAATGGATCAAGCTAGCCTTGACTCAACTTGTTAGCTCGTGGGCCATCTCGTTTTAAAAAAAATATTAATATAAATATACTCAAAATATGTTAAATTTGAAGACTTCATCTTTAAAGTATTAAAAATATTTTATAAAAAATATTTTGTATTTTATATCAAATGATTTTTTATTATTTCTCTCATAATTGCTCATTCTATTTGTCATTTTATCATAACATTTTCTTAAACTTAACTCTTTAATAATAAACAAGCCGACTTAAACTCTTAGATTTAAAATTAATCAAGCTCAAGCTCGAGTTAGGGGTGGCTTGAGCTCGACTCGTTTACACCCCCAGCCGAGATCTGTTGGGTGGGCTGATCTTTATGAAAAGCCTCTGGGCGTTATTGGGATAATTGAAGATGCTAAGGAATCATATCTTATTGGGATCTACTCTCCTGTAATAATTGACTTGTATATCTTTTTGCATTGTTTTTGTCTGAATGACTTGCTCTTGTATCTTCCTATTGTCTTTTATTTGCCTCGTGATTTGGTCGGCTCTAGCTTTGCTGGCTTTGATTCTGACAACTTCGCTCAGTCAGACATGTGGATCTCACGATCTTTTGTCGATGAGCCCTTCTTCGTCTTTTTCTTCTCTTCTAGAGTGTTAGATCTCTCTAAAATTAGCACTGACTCACTTTTGATGTATATATTTTATTTTCTCGATTTTTTTACTTATTGAAAGTGACGGTGTGATAAAAATCAGAGAATCTAATACAAAACATAGATCATATTTATTACTGATCAATAATTTAATAATTGAACACCTTTGATTTTCTCGTCTTTGATTCTTATAAATAAAGCATGACAAGACTCTTCATATTCTTATTTGCTCCACACACCTCTCTCATTTGAATCGGTTGGTTTTCTGAGCATTATAATCGAGAAGGTGTCTAATCCTCAGGGTGATATTTCCAACAGAGATCCACTTTGTGTTGCCTTTGGGAGACCGAAGTAGCTGTACCTCTCGGAAGGTGATAGGAAGAAGAAAGTCGTCATAAGAAGAGAAAACAAGTTGCACTAACAGATCAAATGGGGTCATCTGATTCATTCATTGACACTAAGCAGAGGAACGTTCTTGCGACCTCCTTGACCATTGATCTCTCAGCTCAACCTTCTGATGTGACACAAAATCCGTTGATAGAATGGGTCAGATAAGAAGTTACCGATGCTCTATCGCCACACGGTGAGAGTGCTGCGCCAATTACAACGCCTAAGTTGGATCGACGCCTTCGTACGAGGAGTTTTAGTCTTTCGTGTTAGATTTTAATTTTCTTAAAGTTTTTTCTTTTAGCCTGTCTCTTGGTGCAGACGACTCGACTTTGAGAGATCCGAGCGAGGGTCCACCTTGACTGGTGTTGGCGAAAATCCAATCGAGATACTGCGACAACAAAACAGGCAGCAAGGGCGACCAACTCTCAAGCGAGGATGGTGGGGTTGATCTCCCAGACAATTCTCTCGAGATTCACTGAGAAGCAATTAACGGGCACCGAATGTATCGTGGATCATCACGATTCACTGAGAAGCAATTAACGGGCACCGAATGTACATCATATCACCAGCTGGATGAGATCGAGAACTCCTTTGCTTGGTCAACTGGAAGCGAGGCAAGGAGATACGCGAGCTGCTTCCCTGTATGAACAAAGCAGAGAATGTGGAGTAAGAGATGACTAATCTTTGTCAGGAACTATCAGAAGTCCGGAAAATCCCTCATATTTCAGGCTCAAGCTGAGAAGGATCATACAAATCAGTTTAAGTTTGGGGAAGAAATTTTATATAAGAGTCTGCTTCGACTTGGGTATGTCTTGACTGAAATGGTGACCGATTCCTTGGTAAAATATTTTCTCCCGAGCTAGTTTTCGAGCGCTTCTTGTAATCTGTAATGTCTATTTTTGAAATAAAATGTATTTTTTCGTCTTTTTTTTGTTGGTGTGTTTCTTTTGTCAACATATTTTTTGAAATTACTATAGAATTCCTTTTTTTAGCCGCGTGATAGTTCATATTCTTTCATTTCCCCATATATAAAGTATATATAAAGGGTGTGGGGTCAATGACGTTACACTTTACTCTGTCTTTTTTTTCCTCACTTCTCATCTTTCTCTCGACTCTTTTTATACACTTTGTTCGATGACTCTAAAGTATTCTCCAAAGGCCTTCGTGTTGTGCGTCTCAAATGACTTATCATCGATGACTTCGTGGGATGTGGATCGACTGCTAGAGACCCGTGTCTTCCATCCCTCCATCAAGCTATGGGTCCTTGGGGAGAACGACCAAGTCACTTCCTTATATGGCTCCGACCTACTATTCTACAAAGGTCAGTTCCGCTTCGGCCTCTGACTGCTTTTTTGTCAGGAGTTACTGGTTATCTTCATTCACTATAGTGTCATTCCTGTTCATATACTACCCAACTCCATAGCAGCATTATGACCTTTGTCATGTTTTGTCGGCGGTTGAGGATCATATGATCAATCGAGCTCACCAACTATTTGTTCTTATTTTGGGTTGGCCCGGACGGCTCGCTCAGTTGGTCTATGTCGGCAAGTTCCAGCTGCTGGGGTTGAAAAACAAGGTGAAGGACTGCAAACTCCATTTATGCTTGCGCTCTTGCCCTAAGGGGCGGGCAGTATATCCAGACTGTCCCGTCTGGCAGTGCTCTGGTAAATTCAAAGAAGAATGTGTCAGACAGAGTGTTGGTAGAGGTCAGGGACATCAACGACTGTCAACTCTCGGTTCATCAATACCTCAACCCAACAACTATTAACTCGATGCTCCAACTAGACACCTTCAGTTGAATGATCGAGGAGGACTGGGAAGTTTCTATTGCATAGAAAGCCGAGAGGGTGGCAGTGGTTGCTACCCAGGTGGCCAAGAAGAAAGCCCACACGACCTGTTGTTTTGAAGCTACTGGCCATTTGACTGCTCCTCCTGAGGCTGTGGTGGCTGTTTGACCCAAACCAATAGTGGTCATTGCTGGAGAGGACTTGGAAAGTGTGGAAATATTTTATTACAAATATGATTCATCTATTATTTTTCAAAGGACTTCTACTGACAAACTAATCCTCATTGCTATAAAAACATTTACAACACTCACTAAGAGTCTCTATCGGTTTCAAGTCCCTTGGGTGCGCAACATCAAAAGACCGAGAGGACAACCAACACGGTGGAGTCGAGCCATCGTGAGGGGGAGGCATTGGTAGAGAGACAAGTCTCTATCGGCTTACCCAATACTAATTCGCCGAAGGTTGTCAATCATCGACAGGACCTTCTCTTGCCCACAACGATGCTCTCAGAGGGTGTGACAGATTTGCTGTCAGAATTGGTCACCACTCACAAGGAGCTTGCGAGAAATAAAGAGGACTTCTATTCTATTGCCAAAAGATTGGAGTCTGATGATGCTTCGACGCGAAGTAAAGTTGAAATGACTTTGATGCAAGACCTGATCACATATTTGGAGGATGATGTCATGAAGCTAAAGAACAAAATTGCCGCTTTGGAAGACAAAGTGGAGGCTGGCTCGAGTACATTTCTCGAAATGCGCCGAGAACTGGATGAATTGAAGGTTGGTCAACTCCAGGTACAACAGTGGTCGAAACACCATGACGACGAGTTGTTCATTTATGGTTGGAGATTTGTCTTGGACAGACTTCTCTGGACCGACTGCATTTCTCTAGATGACATAAGAAAAACTGTCTCGACCTTTTTTACGGCGAATTGTAGTTATATGTGTTTTTTATTTTGTGGCCGTTTCCTGTAATCCTGACTCGACTTATGATAAAATGAAAGCATTTATCTTTATGTGCTTGTCATACATTTAAGTTTGTTCTTTTTATTTCAAATACCTGTGCCTAGCAATTGTTATAATGGAGGAAATTAATTGGGGAAGGGAATCCACTTTGATTCATTTCGTGAGGTTGAAAGGCTAATTGATTAGAAAATTTTGCTGAATCCGAATGGATGAGTATGATTATTGAGATTTTAGGACTTCTCTGATATGCTATCGTCCGAGTCAAGTCTTATAGCTCCCACATGCCTTTGTCTCTCAGTTAGGTTGTCACATTGGACGATCACATCTTATTCTAGACATATTAATATGATATTGTCGCAACCTTCGCAGGGATAACTGTCGAGGCTTGCTGCTGGGGTGATTCATACGATACTCACGTCGGATCCTGTCGCTAATGGGTAATGAATCATCGCCAGAGCTTGACCCGCTTCAGGGTTGGAGATATGAGTTTTATTAATGCTTGAGCATTGTGGGCCTGTTCTTGCATGATTGACCAATCAGACAATTGTCATCGTTGTTACTTATTTAGATAATATTTACAGATTGGTCGTTACTTATTACTGTCATTTTTGTAGCTCGGATGGAAACATTTACAATGGGCCTATTTGAGTTCCCAAGATATCAGTTGAATTTTATCGATCACTTGCATGAACTTTTTGAGTTTCCTGAGTGTCGGTCAGACCTGAGATCACACACATTACTAGAAAAATTTGTCATAGTTTTGTAGCTCGGATGGAAACATTTACAATGGGCCTGTTTGAGTTCCCAAGATATCAGTTGAATTTTATTGATCACTTGCATTAACTTTTTGAGTTTCCTGAGTGTCGGTCAGACTTGAGATCACACACATGACTAGAAAAATTTGTCATATATTTAAATGAGTAAAAAAAATTGAAGCGATTTGATCAGCTAGAAATGATTGTCTTTTGTAGGATCATGAATCCAGAATCTTGAATCGTCCCGGTGGCTCGGCTTTTTGGCTGGCATTACGCTTTGGTACGCCCGATCTAGTGGGACCTGGCGTCTTTTTGAAGACTCGACCTTAGAGATTTGTCAGGGGAACGAATCCCCGGGCTTACGGGGCTCCTCAATACGCGCGACCCGATGCGATCTATCGGTGTAGACCCGACACTATCGAAGTATTGGGAGTTGATTTTCCTCCAAGTTTGGAGGGACTCTTCTGCCATTGGTTGCCGACCTTTCCTCTCGGGGTGCCACTCTCTTTCTCGAGCTAATGCATCTTGGAAGTCATCTAGAATTTGATCCTTCAACTCTTGGAATTGCTGGTTCACAAAATTTTTGGTGCCCTCCATGTTGTTGGTTCCTCTATTGTGGGTTTCTCTTCTTCTTGTTTGTGTCACGTTTCACACTCACAACATCTTTTGGGATGTTGAATTATGATTTATCCGTGAATTACTCCCAAAGAATAGACGGTAAGGAGAGAGAGTCGGAGAGAGGATAAATAGTAATACGTCGTGTCAAGAATGTTCTATTCATAAAATGATCTCCCTATTTATAGGAAAGATAATACGATGTGATGATGTACAATATATTCTTGATATTTTACATGTATGACCTGATCTTTCAATTGCTCTCTAGGTCGGTCGGCTAAGCTCAATTGGCTTTGGGTCAGTAAGACTCAACTCGATCGGTTAGGATCCGCTCGATCGGCTGATCTTTGGTTGATACGAGCCGACCAGTTTGATGCGACCTAGTTGTTAGTCTTGACCCATGATGAGGAGCTTCTGGGGCGTTTTTGAGATGGTTGAAGATGCTAAGGAATTGAATCTTCCTGGGATTGGCTCTCATGTGATAATGGCTTTGGATGCCCTTTAGTCTCTTTTTTGTCTGAATGACTCATTCTTGTATCCTCCGGTTGTTTTTGGTCTTTCTTGTGATTTGGTCGGCTTTGGTTTTGTTGGCTTTGACTCGGACAACTTCGCTTGGTTGGACATGTGAACCTCACGGTTTTCTGTCTATGGGCTTTCATTCGCCTTACTCTTTTCTCTTGACCGTTAGATCTCCTCGGGATTAGTGTTGACACACTTTTGATTCACAAAAACGAATAAGTATTGTAATTAATTTGAAATGTATGCCCTCCACTTTCACTTTGAAATAATTGCTCTCTTCTCCGTTATATATTCTACTTATATTAAATTGTTGATATTAAAAAAAAGAGTTCGCTTTCATTTTCTCTAATTTTCACTCTTAATTTCAACCCCTATAGAATAGTTAATTTTGCTTTTATCTTTTTTCTGTAATGAGAAAAGGGTTTCTTGTGGATAAATGTTGATGCATTCTTCTATTGCTACATAGGATATTGGGGATATCTCCTTTTCACTTGAGGATCAGGGGGGTTATGGAGGGAGTGGTTATATAATTTCTTCTAGTGAAGGAGAGGACAGCGATATTGATGCCTTCCTTACTCCTTTTGCTGAAACTGAATTGCCATCGAGCAGGGAACGCTTTGAAACTCCCAATGCTGCACTGACCTTGTCCGCCCACCGGTTGGCAACCATTCAAAAAGGCTATAGAAAGAATAGGTGAGCACTCTGAATTTAGATAAAGAAGATGTAGGTACATACTACTCAATTCCTATGTATTTACGTATTTAACACCTAAACTTCAATATTTATATACACACCACCTTACCTATGGATGAAAAGGTGTGCCTTTCACTTTTTAGAAGTTAAAATGGCAGTAAAACAAAGTTTTGGTGTTAGATACGCAAATACATAGGAATTTGTGTTATGTATGATTTTATAGATGTCTGATTAATGAAACAGAAATTCTTCAACCATCTACTTGCTATTTACAAAATTGGTCATCATCTATCTGTTGTTATGCATATGCTTGATCTCATTCTCTTTTCCTTGCCTGTTCATGTCTTTGTGTGTTTATTTTAGCATGGTGTGGTATGGTCATACTGGTGATTCACAAACACTTTTAATATTTAGAATGAGATGGCACTTTATATGTATATGAAAATGGGAAATTTGCATACATATATGTATTTACATATCTAAAACCTAAAGTTTGATATTTACATTTATAATATTTTAATCTTATAAACCTATGCATGGAAAGGTGTATTTCACTTTTAAAAATGTAATAATAGTGATACTTTTTATGTGATATTAAAGATTTGAATGTTATGCATGTAAATATAAATGTTTAGGCGTTAGATATGTAAATATATAAGAATTTTGTGGAATGTATGCAAATGTCCCTATGAAAATATGTTTCCTTTGGATCTAAACTTGTTTATAGTTTGACAAATTCTTTCTTTTAATGCTAGGACTCGAAGAGGAGTCATCCTTACCTTGGGATTGATAGTCTTCATGACATTATTTCTTTTATTTGTTGATTGGTGCTCATGGAGGATTGTTAGGCTACCTCTGGAGCCATTTTTTTTGACATGCCCATTTTCTATATCAGCATTTTTGTCAGCATGCATTGGATTTTTGTTTGTTGCTATTGTTGATGGCCTGAAAATACATCAGATAATTAAGAGAGAAAGATCTCTCAGTTCCCTTAAAACGTCAATACCTACAATTGGCGGCTTATTTTTTCTTCCAGTTGGGATCACCACTTGGAGAGCTGTAATAGGACATAATTCTATCCTTGTTACTGGAGTAGCTGCAGCGACTCTGGGTTTTGCAGCAATTGGGTTGCTTGATGATATTTTCCAATTTACCATGATGCATAAGTACAAATTACCGGGATGGCTGAAATTATTATTGCATGTAAGAAGCTCTCTTTCCCAAACACGTGAAATTAACTAATTATTTTCATTGGACAAGATTTATATTCATCTAAAGCGGCCAAATTTTCACCATAATATTTTTTGCAGGTAGCAGTTGGGATGTGGTTTTCAGTTTGGCTGGATACAGCCAATTTACCAACACCATACAGCATGTATACTTCTTCATAATCATATGACCAAAATTTTTTTCAGGGTAACAATCTATTAGTTACTGATTTAAGCAATTAATGGTTTGTGTCTTAATAGTCAAATTTTTTCGGCGTGCAAATTCATTGAATAGGCAATGCAAACTTGCTTTATGGTACAATAAAATACAAGTTAGTCATGATAGATTGTTATTTTTGGTAGATTTTTCATTAAGTTATGTTTTTGGAACATATTTTGATCTCTAATGCTTGCTTAGTGGCATTTGTAGCTTTGTTCCATGTTAATAATAAGCCTTTGGTCTATAGTTTCATCATTCCGCTTTTGTCTAATCCTAAAGTTTTATGTAGCAAATACAATTCCAATTTTATATTTTGTTAACTCTTACACCATTTCATCAAAATTTAGTTTAGCTGTTTTTTAGGTAATGTCCTTGTGTACTTATGTAGCTTCCACCAATTTTGTATTAGATGCTGTACATCGCTTTTATCTTCACACCCTATCTAATTTTTGTCCTCTCACAAAAACCATTAATTTTTTGCCCACTTATTACAATACTAGCATGGTCTTAATCCATAGATTTTGGGATCATCCATGATCTACATAAAATCAAATTTGGATCATTTTTTATGAATTTTGGGATTGATTTTAAGATTGATTGTCAATCTAACATCAGTTCTGAACAATTATCGTGCAGGCTTGGGACTAGAAGCAATTGGTTTATTTTAGTTTATTTTATTTGTGTTGCGATGTATCATATTCATCTTATTCGACTGATATTTCTGCACTCCTAGCAATTTAGAACTTTGAGCACAATCCTTAGTCTACGCTTTATTGTGCTTAGAATGTAGAATATTTTTCTATCTATTGTAGGATATCTTTGCTCTTTTGCTAATTTTAATATTGGTTTAAATTCAAAATACTACCCTGTCTATTTATTGGTGGCCAACTATGCCTTAGAATATCACATCTTTTCAATTTAGTCCTTAGACTTTACAAAATTGATCCATATTGGTTTCTCAGGGATGAAATTAGCATTAATTTTGAAATGGGATTAATTTTGTATCATAAATTCTACACGAGGGATCATTTTGGATCATTTTTGTTAAGTCGAGGGATTAAATCTGAGAAATGTGATATTCTGAGATTACACAAATAGTTGGTAAATTATTTTGGGGTTTAATCATTTTGTTGAGCATGTGCATGCTTATTTTGAACATGACATTTGCATTTTCTTACTGAACGTTTTTGATTCATTACTCACTGAAGGAAGTTCTTAGTTCCTCTGCCTCCACCATACGGGCTTGTTCATCTGGGAAAGTGCTATCGACTATTGACACTATTTTGTTTTGTTGCCATGCCCAATGCCGTTCGCTTAACCGATGGAGCCGATGGCTTAGTTGGTGGGGTTTCTGCTTTGGCCTTTGTTGGGATGTCAATTGCTGTTCTTCCAATTTCTCCTGGTTAGTATATTTGCAGCTGTTTCTTCCTCTTTTTGTTGTTGGCGCTACTATCATATGGAAGACTTTTACAAATCTATCATGTAAGAAATTTGATTTCTTATAATCCAACTATTGCGTTTATAAATTAGTTTCGTTTTTATTTTACAGAAGAAAAAATTTTAAATTCCAAAAAATTACTTCAGTAATTCGGTAGAGAATACATTGGGATTTGGTCAGGGCGTAAGGAAAAAATAATTGTAGTGCAGTTAATAAGGTAATTTCGATACTATCTTGGTATCAAACCTTTGAATTCTGTAGAAATTCTCTTTAGTAATGTTTTTTCATTATATGATCTATCTCTATAAATCTATATGCTCCTAATGAGATGACATGCATTTGACGCGTGCTATGTGTTGACAAATTGCTATAATGCCTGCTTTCTGCTTGATTTTTCTTAATGATTGCCGTTGCATATAGTTTTTCATAACAGACATCGTCGGCACTTTAAAGTTAAAACTTTGGCTTTGGCTAATGTTAATTAGTGCATTCTGCTTTTGAGTAACATAATAGTTTATTGTAATTACTTGGGATGAAGCTAGTGATGATAATGATTTTGTGATGTTGATGCTGAAAACAATGTTCAAAGGTTACCTTTGTTTGATTTATGAAAGATGACAAATGAATGATGTTGAAAAAGTAAAGGAACTTTGCAATCAATCATTCTTTTTTTACGAAGTTACATCTGTTTTAAAACGCCTTCGCGTAGGTCTCTTTTCTACTAGTTTCACCAATTCCTTTCAATTAATTTTATAGACGTGGTGTAACCATCCTTTCATTCCACATTGAATTTTTCCTCTTTATGGGTGGTCACAGAGAAATAGGCATTGGAGCATTTGAGCTGTCTGCGACCACTTCAAGATCAATAAAGTCTGCAGGGATTAAAAAATTAATTGGGAAGCAAGGGCATTCGCATCACAATTTTAGTGATAAAGGTAAAGATGGGAAGGAAGGGTGTTCGCAATATACGTTGTTAATAGATGTCCAAGCTCACTAAGTGATAAAGGTGGGACTTAGTTGTGTATCCTACTTAAGCCAATAATTATTATAAAAATATTTGAAATCTTGTAAAGAGTATATTGAGCAGAACAAAAACTAAAGCTTTTATTTGTTTATATAATTGGCTTGATATTTTATACATATAAGAAAGCTAAAATTTTTTAAGAGTGTAAGTGAGCAAAATAATAAGCTATAAAATGTACAATTTTGATGATTTATACAGTGACTTGGTATTAAAATGGAGAAAATGAGATATATAGAATATATTCGAAAAATATATTATAGGAAGTGACTTTGATCAAGTTAGATGCACTAAAAGTGATGATCATATGATATTGGCCAGAGATGAAGACATTAAAGAAGATGAAAAATATTATCTTGAGAACTTTTGGATTGTGATTCAATGAAGAAATTATTTTTGAATAGTTACAAACAATATAATAAGATTTATAATATTTTGATCCCAAAAAGTAAAATTAAGTTAGTTTTGAATAAGATGCGTGCAATTAAGTGCTTAGTTATCTAGATGAGATACCTATTAAGATTTGAAGAGTTATTAGGATGCTACATTTGTTTTGCTAAAAAATATTTTCAATATAATTTTAAAATTTAAGAGCATGACAAACTATTGGGAGAATATTTTGGGGTTAATATCTAAAAACAAATTAAATTTTCAAGATTATATTGACTATAGAGTAACCAATTTATGAGACCTTCAATAAAGTTATATTAATAAAAATTTGGTCTAAAAATTATTTTCATGATGGGGAACACATTTGGTTTTGTGCCAGGAAGATTTACTACAGAAGTATTTTCTTATACCCAAATATTTGATAGAAATGTATAGAGATTAAGTAAAAGATTTCTTATAATTTTTATTGATTTTAATTGAAACATACAGAGAATTAATTTGACATTCTTTAAGGCAAAAACTTGTGTCATGATCCTCATGGACATGTTAAAATTATTGAATGTATATATGATGAACCAGCGACTAATATTAGAACTAATTGGGGATTGGTGTTTTTTCAATTTTAATAATATTATGTTAAGTATAAACATTTAGTCTCTATTTATTTATAAGGAGAAGCTCCTAAGGATATTTGAAGCACGGCGCTTTCATGCATGCGTTGTATGTTTTGAGAGATTAAAATGCGGAAACTAAATCGAGAGATACAAAACAAAACTTTGAATAGAAGCACATAAACAAGGAGACACAAAAAAACACAGATTTAATGTGGAAAAACTTGAAAACTGGAAAAAACTATGGAGCCACACCACACAAAACAATTCACAATAAAGAAATGAGGAAAATTATACAAATTACGCCACACTCAAACCTCTCTAATTCTTGGAACACTTCAGGACTTGTCTCCCTTCTCTATCGCACTAGTGAAAATAGAAATCCAACACCACATACTCGCTCCTTTGTCTTGTCGCAACAATCGTCTGTTTCCTGCAAAAAAATCGAAATATAAATGCTTAACTGCAAAAATTCGGTTACAGGCGCTTGGGCACCGACCTTTGTCACTGGATTTTCGAGCTCTCAGCTTTCAAAATTGGAAACAAATGTAACACGGCACGGGGGCACCACTTGTGGGTGCCGAATTATCGAAGGCTCTGTTTTAGAAGCCTAAAATGAGCACTGCAGCGCTCCCACTGGCTCCAGGGTGCTTCTGCCAAGCATCGGGGTGCCACCCCAAGTGTTGGAGCGCTCGAACATCCCTTCAGCTACCACAAACAGTCTCGACAAGATAATTATTTTCCTCTTGGAGACTGATTGCAATTAATACCACTTCTCAAATATGTTCTTTTTTTATAGTAATGTACTGTAATGTGGCTCAACTCTAGTCTCAACATTTCTAAACTCCAACTGAAACCAAACATAACTTCAATTTCTCAACAGTAACAACCTCAGTCAAATCATTTGTAAGATTCTGAGCCGTGTTTTTCTCAAAAGATAATTGATCATCTTCTAAGAATGAAAGAATGAAATGATATTTTTAGCTGAATGTGCTCCGCATGAAATGCAATGTTCTTTGCTGGATGAATATCACTTATATTATCACTATGAAGCTTACTATTCTCCCACTCCTTGCTCAATTATGTCATAAAACTCTATAGCCAAATTAATTATTTGCTAGCCTTATTGATAACAATGTACTTTACTTCTGTAATATATAATACAACAATCTTCTATAACCTGAAAATCAAATTCACTATTGTGTTTCCCAAAGTAAAGTCATAACTTGTACTTCTTGTACCATCAATATCTCCCGCTTGATTTAAATCTACATATCTCTATAGATCAATCCCTGTACTTTCAAAGCAAAGTGTTTTGTTGATTTTTCCTTTCATGTATCTGAAAATCTACTTCACTGCCTCGTAAATCATGTACTGGCTTATCACTCCCACTATACGTACAATTTCTTTCTTTGCACATATCATCACATACATCAAACTTCCAACTGCTAAAATATATGAAGTTCTTCTCATCCATGTTTGCTTTGCTTCGGATTTGGGTGATTATTCCTTAGATAGTTTAAAGTCACTTTCTAAAGGGGTGCAAACTGATTTTGCATCATTCATATTAAACATGTGTAGGACCTTCCATATTCTGCTTGAGACAAATTCAATGTACCTACTTCTGTCCCTGTTAATTTTCATGTTAATCATTTTTTTGGCTGGACCTAAATACTTCAACTTAAACTCCCTTAATGATTGCTCATTCAAATTCCTAGTCTCTCCATATCCGCTCTTGCAATGAACATATTATTCACATACAAAAAATATAATATAGCAATTATTAAATTATTTAATGAATTAATAATAATCTGTCTGACACTTCGTGTACCCATTACTTGACATAAATCTGTTAAATCTCTTGTGTCACTGTCTTGGATTCTGCTTCAGCCCATAATTTTTTTTTTCAGTTTGCAGACCATATCTTATTTTCCTAGAATTTCATATTCTTGCGGTTGCGCCATGTACAATCTTTTTTCTAAGTCACCATGTACGGTGATCATCTTTAAATTCATCTGCTTCAGATGTAAATTTTCCCCTGCTATTAAGGTAAATACAACTATGATTTTTATCATCTTCATTGCAAGAAAAAAAATCTCAGTGTAGTCAACTCCTTCCTTTATTTGAAGTCCCTTCATAATAAATCTCGTCTACCTTCTGACTCTTTTTTCAGCCTGTAGACCCACTTGTAGTGCAACACATTTTTGCCATATGACAATTCTGCTAATTTTCACGTCTGATTTGACATTAATGACTACATCTTTTTATTCATGATAAACTCTCATTCCTTCGAGTCTTCAATATGAGTGGACTCGTAATAACACTCTAGTTCACCGTCATCAGCCAACCATAAATAGTACAAAAAAGAGAATATCTTGTATTAGTTGTTTGACTCGAAATTGACTCGTTAGAATATAAAATTATTATAATAATTATTATTTTAAATAAAAATAAAATAATATTTTTATCTAGTTTTTTTAATTAAAAATTTAATTTTAACCACAAAACATTGATTAATTAAAAAAATTTTCAAGAGCAAATTTCATACAAAATTTTACACAATAAAAATATTAATATTGTTTATTATTGATCTTAAATATTGTTATTTGTGGCAGCAATGTTATTTGCATGTTTTTAGCAGCAATAACATCGCAGTAATACGACAATAACACCGCAAATTTACTCGAATAACACCGCCGCCGAAAGCATGCCAATAACACTGCGAGTTACCTCAAATAATATCACATTAACACCACAAATTTATTCGAGTAACTCCTCCAAAATATGCCAATAACATTGCAGGTTACCTCAAAAAACAGCGTAATAACGCCACAATAACACTCGAATAACACCGCAATAATGCCAGAATAACACCGCAATAATGCCATAATAACAGTGCGGGTTATTGTGGTGTTATTGTGATGTTATTTGAGGTAACCCGCATTGTTATTGACGTGTTTTTGGCGGCGGTGTTATTCGAGTAAATTTGCGGTGTTATTGAGGTGTTTTTGTGACGTTATTGCTATATTATTCAAGTATTATTCCGCAAGTATTGTTTCGGTGTTATTTGAGGTAACCCGCAGTGTTATTGGCGTATTTTGTCGGGGGTGTTATCCGAGTAAATTTGTGGTTTTAGTTTGAGGTAACCCGCAGTGTTATTGGCGTATTTTGGCGGGGGTGTTATCTGAGTAAATTTGTGGTATTATTGCGATGTTATTTGAGGTAACCCGCGTGTTATTGGCGTGTTTTTGTGGCGGTGCTATTCAAATAAATTTGTTGTATTTTTTTGGTGTTATTGCTGCGAAAACACACAAATAACACCATTGCCACAAATAACATGTTTTTCGAAGCATCGAGTTGGTTCGAGCCAGGTCAGGCGAAAAAATGGGGTGTTATTTATGTAAATGCCCAAAATAAAAATATATTTCTTATGTGATATAAGAATTGGGTGGTTTGTATGTAAATACATTTATATTCATTTATTTCTTTAGTTCTTTTCAAGCCAATTTGAGCTGAACACGAGCGAACAGATATTTGTTCGTGTTCGGGTCATTTATATTTCGAGGTTAAACATTTGTTCGTGTTCGGCTCAATGAGCGGATCGCGAGCTGCTTAACAAGCCGAACACGAGCTGTTCGCGAACAACGAGCCAAGTTGACAGTCCTATCTGTAACGAGCTGGTCATGATAAATATTTATGCTCCAACTTGAGGGGGACCGTTATGAAAAGTAATAAATCTAATGGTTGTATATTAGAAAACTTGATTATAAGAAATCTAATAAATGCATTTTCCATATTAGGTAACCTAATTAGACATCTTATTGCAGGATCTTTCCTCTATTAGAGATATTCCTGAACTACATAGATTAAAGTGTATATAAATATGTAGCATATATTTTCAATTGAAAGATGTGGGAAAGAACTATTTTCCTTCAGAGTCGTTAATTTGAAATTACTTGAGAAGTCTTGCAGAAAGAGAATATCATATAGACTTGAAGATAAATTTTTAAAGCTATAATTAGATCTATTTGAATAATAGATTTTTGTAAGAAAAGTGTCACTTATAGCCTACTTAGGCGTAGGGAAAATAAGAATACTAAGATGGAGGTATTGCAAAACTATGAATGATAGAGATGGAGGTGAGGATTGCCTCTATTGAAAAAAATATAATAACCTTGTTGTTTTGAGCATGGAATACAAAGGTAAAAAAAAATACACCAATAACATCATTATATAAGATTAATGCAGAAAATTAAGAAGAATATTAGTAAACTAAAGTTAACTAAATAAACTTGCATAATAGAGAGTGAACACATGGTAGTACTTTACAAGAATCAACAGGGAAGAGTTGATAATGATGGTCGTTAAGAGTGGGATAAAGTTAATGATTATGATGATAATCAGAGTTGGTGATAAGAATATTGATAATATTAGGAGGTACATATCTCCGGTCGAATAGAAATATCTCTCTGATAATTTTTGCACATCTATGCCTTCACTTTCATAGCATCTTATGTTTACAGAAGAAAAGCTCATTTGGCTATATTCTAAATGATTGTTAGGAAATTTATATACATAGAACACAATTATTTTTTTATTTACATATCTCATACCTAACCTTTCATATTTACACACATAGCACTTGGGTGCTCATACCTAAACTTTCATATTTACACACATAGCACTTGGGTGCCTTAAACCTATGCATGAAAAAGTACATTTGACTTTTTAAAAGTGGTAATAGTGCTATTTTTATTTTATATTAAAGATTGAGTGCTGTGTCTGCAAATGTCCATGTTTCTTTTACCATATTAATGTCTCTGATGATCAAACTACTGTTATGTTTTACATCCTTGCTTATTTAATGCCCAACTTATATGCTTTGCTTCTAACATACAAGAGACAGGATGATAGTGATGCGAATACCCTGCCGTAACCTTTATTCTTCATTTTGTTACAATTTAGCCTTTTGTTTGACCTAAGATTTATCTACTAGCTAATCTGCATAGCTTTTCAAGTTGATA
>NW_018164622.1:1398178-1408181 GCF_001263595.1 Phalaenopsis equestris | reverse complement strand
AACAAGTTATCCTGCTATTTTTTTTCTTTGCCTCCTCATTTTACTACTTTTAACATCATGTTTCTGATTGAATTCTAGTTTGACTGTGTATGAAACTATATTGGAAGGTGCTGGGGTTATAGTTTTCTGTAAATTATGACGAGTTTATATCTGTTTTGTAATAGCCTGAATTATAACTTTTCTTTTCTTTTATTCAAACTATATATAGAGCTTGCTGTCTTTGGAGCCTCCATGGCTGGAGCAAGTGTGGGGTTTCTTTTCCACAATCGATACAAGGCTTCTATACTCTTAGGTGATGTAGGGTCATTGGGATTGGGTGGAGCACTTTCGGTGATGGCTGCTTGCACGGGGATGTTTTTTCCTTTATTTATATCCTCCAGTGTTTTTATTCTTGAAGGATTGTCTGTGGTACTTCAGGTATGATTTTGCAAACAAATACTTTCCCATGTAATTATTAACTGTTGCGGAAGAAAGCAAAAACCTTCACTACTAAATAAACCATCCAAGAACTTGGCAAAGAAGGTTTCGAAGGATGACATCAAATATTCTGTCGAAGTAATCGCTGCTGATGATTTTCTTTCCTACTTATATCCGCTTTAGTCTTTCTTACTTATTTATAAACCGTCCAAGATTTTTGTTTTCTTTTTTTCCTCTTCAGTTGTTTGCTTATTAATCTACTCGATTTCTATTGCCTGCTTATTAATCCATGGACCATTATAATTATTCTATAAATACTATTTGCCTGCTCATCAATCCATGGACTATTATAATTATTTTGTAATTGTTATTCATTGATTTTATATGTTCCTATTGAATGCTCTCATAGGATTATATAAATACTAGAGAAATATTGGAATGAAATAATCAACTATTTCTCTCCAATTCTTATCATGGGTTTGGAGTTTTGGCTTTTTCTCTTGATTTCCATTATAGCAGCATTCATTGGCATATTATCATAATATTTTGGCTTTTGTCGCGGCACTCTTTTCTTTTTCCTCTGTTGTTCTATAAATGAAGCTTTCATGGTTGCATTAGCACAGATATTTCCCGTTGTTGCGGCCTTCATTGCTTCATTATTGCAAATTGATTCTATTTTTATAGCCTTCATCACTGTATGTTAATCAATCAAGCTACACCCTTACATATTTCACACCTAAACTTTCATATTTACACACAGCATTCAAATCCTTAAAAAATAGCACTTTTATCACTTTTTAAAAGTGAATACACCTTTTCATGCATAAGTTTAAAACACCAAAGTGGTATGTATGTACAAGGTATGATAAAAATAAGATGTAAGCTTAGGTGTGATGTGATATATGTAATACATAAGAATTGTGTGCTACATATGTAAATTTTTCATTTATTGGAACTACTGAAAGGGGCGACAATCAAACAATTGGTAATCTGATAACAATGAAAAATATGAGTTGAGGTTTTATTGGAAACTTTTATACTTGAGTGAGAGTTGAAAAATGGATAAAAGAGGGTGTTTTTTGTAAATAGCTAATTTTTTAGTGCTATGCATGTATTTGTCCCATAGTAAAAGTGATGATGGCTACACCTGAACTAGTTTCATTGCATATTTGTTATTCTTCATCCACCATGAAAAATGTTGAACTATGAATTTTCTGAATCGAGAAGAACCTTTTGCATGTTTTCAGGTTATTGTTCTGAAAACTATAATTCGTCGAAAAGGGGTTGCCAGACTCGTCTCCCGTGTAGCCCCTCTGCACCAACAACTAAAGCTATTCGGATTAAAAGTACCCTTCATTGTCGCGAGTGCGTACGTTGTGTCGAGCTTCTTGGCTATATTTGCTGGATATGTTGGCTTAGTTTCGGCTTGAGTTATAGAGCTCCATTTCCACATCTTATGGTAGCACTCATATAGCAGAGGGCTCGCTACATAATCGGCTACATGATTGGCTACATAATCAGTCACAGGTGCGCTTGCAACTTTATTCATCTGTTGTTTTTCAAATTGATTTTTTTTGGCGAAAAAAAGCCTCATAATAATCATTTTTTGTAAGCAAATTATATGAAACTTGACTTATTCCTGAGTCCTGACCTTTTTGGATTATATTCATTATAAATCAAATTCATTTTTGTATGGGTATTTGCATACATACACCCATGTATTTGCATTTCTTAGCACTTAAATAAATTTTGCTTTTTGCATTCTTACCACGCAAATCTCACATATGACATAAAAAGTATCACTATTATAACTTTTAAATTGTGAAATATGCCCTTTTCATGCATAGGTAAGGTGGTCTGTATGTACAAAATGAAGTTTAGGTGTTAGATGTGTAAATACAAAAGTATTGAGTGTTATTTGTAAATCTTCCTTTTTTCAGTAACACAGCAGATCGAAGGCAAATGAATTTAGTGTTTATGTTACCTTAATGAAGTAGATTTATAACAATTTCCAAAAATTAATCTGGCATAATCAATACATTATTATGCATTTCTGTTGAGGCTATTAACTAATTTTTCTTATAGCTATTGTGGATTTGAATGAAAAGTTGCCTAGATTGTATTATTAATTGCATATGAATATGACATATAGTCCTCTACATCTTTTACTAATATAAAACTAGCCCTTTTTCTTATATATTTATTTTCCATTTTTGTTGTATTTAAATAATAAAAAATTTGAATATTTAGTGATTTGAATAGATAATAATAAACAAATTATTGAAAGAAAAGAGGAAATGTTATCCTATAACAAACAAAAAGCTATTTTTTTTATGAAAATATTCATTAAAATAGCCCTCAAATCCATCAAAAACAAATATTGAAGCAATATTGCATGAAAAAATTTACATAGAAAATTCATTTGAGCAAAACAAACTTCATAAAAAAGAAAAATGATATTTGATGAAAGTTCATACCAATATATCTCTACTAGTAGAAATATGTTGATCATCACATAACCAACCCCTAAAATTTTACATAACACTAATATTTAATATCTCAAAAAAACATCACTATCATTAGCTTTTTGAATGTGAAGTACATATTTTCTTGCATAGGTTTATGACACCAAAATGTTATAAATGTTAATAACTAACAACATTTTTTGCATACGTTCATGTGCATCTTTTCCCTTATAAAACCTCTTTTTTAAGAGTCTGTATTCAAGACATGTTAGTTAACATTTTTATTTCTTCTTTTATAATCCATTGATGTTATTTATAACAAAATATGTAAGAATAAAATGATGAAAATTTATCCATTATATGAGCTTTACAAGTATTTCTCACTTGAGAAAATCACCTTCTTGATAACTACTGGTTATTCATAACTAAGAAGTTTCAAAAACTCATTAACATAATCTATAAAAAAACATAACATATAACATGTCAAATCACTAGTTATTATGATTTTAAACGTTATAATTCTAAGATGGTTTGTTGTAGAGTTGACTAAATAGGTTATCCTGTTACTAGTTGCTGAGTATAAGATGCAGATTATGAGCTTTCGAGTATGAGTTGAAGAATACGAGCTGTGAAGTACATTAGTTGAATGCTTAGTACTGACATGGACGACATTTGCCACCTGTATGCTTTATTGTTTATGTATTGTTTAGTACATAGCTTTTGCAGTAGTGCTGGAGGCTCCAGATTCATTTATTAATATAAAATCTTGGGGAGAGTTGAAGCCTGAAGGTGACTCTCTGTCTGGGCCTTGAGTGCATCTCTCTAGGGATTCTTTTTTCCTTCTCTCTCTCTCTTCTTGCTTACTTATTATTATTAGATTTGACTTATGTTAAGAAAAGACAGAGGTAGACATAGAAGACTTTACATAGAAAACTTTGGCTTATTATATAAAAAATGATCTTAATTTATTAGAACTAAATGAAACTATAACACTAAATATGACACAATGGAGAAAAAATGATTTATGTAGCCGACCCCACGTAGGGGGATTAAGGCTTTGTTGTTGTTGTTATTAGAGTTTTGGGTAAGTCCATGTAACCAGATCAAAATATCTATAAAATGGCACTCAAGGAACTCTCCCTCGTAGGCAAGTTTCCCAAGAGTGGAAGGGATATTGCCTAATATTGCGCCTACCCGGACTAAAAATTGAATTTTAGTGCCAACTATAGATAAACCTTTTCCGAAGTCTGATTTGGTCAACTAGTAGGAGTCGGTTAACCTAGAAATTAAAGATCATAGGATCTCATACTAAGTAGAATTAAAAAGTTATGATGACTATTCCCTATAGCAGAGTTATGGTCTCCAGACGAAGGATAGTCTGAAGTTAACGAGATCTTCTGAATTCTCTTGTAATTGAGTTATATTGCAAAAAAAACAAAAAGAACAATCTAGTCGCATAAAAGGTGGAAATTTTTTATAGAAAATTTGAGTTTGTAATACTTGAGTAACTCGTCCTTTAAGGCGAATTTGTGTAAATATATATGCATATAATAATAATCAAATAATAACAATACAACAAAACAATCACTTTGTATAACCTTGACATAAGGCTGAGTTTACAAGTGCGAGATTACTTCGAGAAGGGGAGCCAAAAACCTTCGAGGATAGAATCTTCTAGATGCAACTAAAGTGCCATGTGATGAAATTTTGTAAGGAAGCTAAAGCCACCACTTATATTTTACTTCAAAATTTCCTTTTTTTTAAAAAAAAGAAACATCTAATGAATTCACAATCTACAAAATAAAATTATCATAGTACAACTTCTATCATTGGTTAACTCATACTTTTTTCTAAAAAAAGAAACATCTAATGAATTCACAATCTCCAAAATAAAATAATCATAGAACAACTTCTATCATTGATTAACTCATACTTAAGAGCCCGGTTATTTGACAATTATGGTGGCTATATGCAACATAATAATATTATTGATGTAATGGGATATTGTTAAGAAGAATTGTTATTAACTTCGCTTGTGTATGTTGACCTTACAATTAGGCCAACGACAGAGTTTGAATTCATCCTATAGAGACGAGCAATGTATAAGTCTCATTACAAAGTAGCGAATACAATTTTCTCGTTCTCTTATTCTTTTCACAGTTGTTTTTCAGAAGTACGCGATAATTCAATAACTAATTATATACCTCTAAGACGATTTCTCGAGTGCACTAACAAGTTATCCTGCTAACCTGCCAGGGACTATACAATACTTGTTGTTGAGTATGAATTGTCGAGTACGAGCTGATGAATACAAGCTATCGGGTCTTTTATTGAATACCAACTATTAACACAAATGAGAGTAGCCAAAAATCACTGTATTTGTTGAAAAAAGATGAAAAAAATTCTTAATTAGGAATATACTATTCATTATTACAATTCAAGCTAAACAGACTTCAAAGAACTTGCACCGTATAAAAACATACATATTTAAGACTTAATTTCTCTTATTTATATAAATAACATTAAAATATTTAATATTGTATTAAAAATAATATCATTCTTTTATTTTTTAAAGTGAAATATATCTTTTTATTTATGGTTTATGGTATTAAATTGTTATAATTATAATATGAAAATTTAATTGGTAGATATGTAAATACATAAGAAGTGTATATAAATTTTTGAATTAAATATTTTACTCGTAAATTTTATTTTATTTTATTGTAAAAATCTCTGAAAAATTTATTATTTATTATTATTATTTTTCAAATAAAAATTTAAAAATAATTATGATGGAGAAAATAATCTCTTAAAAAGTTGCAGTGGGAATTACATAACACTTTTTTACAGCAACTACACTGTAATAGTTTAGGTTGAAAAAAGACGGTTTCTCGTCACAAAAATTTCTAGAAAGTAACAATAAATCAGTTCTTCAAACAGAACAATGGTTACGGTCTGAAATGCAAAGCATGTAGACAACTGTCCCAAACAGACTCAGGGTCCGTTTGGGGCAGCTTGTGCGTTTCAGGATAAGCTGCTTATCCTGAAACGCGGCCCGCGGGTTGGCTGCGGGGGTCGACCCGCGACCTGCATTTAGTGTAAAAATCAAAATGCAGTTTCGGATAAGCTGACGAAATGTGCGAACTAAACGGTACGACGGTGTTTTGAAAATGTCGCCCGCACTTATATGCTGCCCCAAATGGACCCTCAAACTCATCCTTATCGTAAGGCAATTGGTCCCAATTCTTCATGGGACAACAATGATTACCTTGGAGCTTGCCATGTCTGTCAATGAAAATGGTGTTAGTAGTTTAGGGTTTAGTTACAAGCCATGACCACGCTATTAGATGTATCCTGTGTGAATCTTTCATGACGAAACTCATCATCAGTTGTAATGTCTTTGTTTGGCTCGTTTGCTCTAGTGAGACATCACATACTTATTATTACGCTCCTCAAAAGCTATATGATGAAGAACATTCTTAACGAAAAAAGTTGTCGTGGATGAGGTTTTAAGTGATGCGGTGAAATCAACTAAACCTCATAATTAGATCTCGTCAAATGAACAAATTCAAAAACTTTTCATTTGGTTTTGATTCAAGTAGAAACATCATATAAACACAAATTATCATGTATAGACTTATGACAACAAGATGTTGTAAGTGTAAATATCAAATTTTGGGTGTTAGTACGTAAATACATAAGAATTATGTGGTATGTATGTAAATTCTCATTTTTTGAAAAAAATTATGAATTGAGTGGTACAACATCTCTCATCATGAACATGCATGAAGTTGACTCTCCAACTTCTCTTAAATTTAATTATTAATACTAATTAAATTGTTAAAAAAAAATTGAAAAATTCCTAATATTTTAATTCATGTTAAGAAGATTTGCATACATACCACTCAATTCTAGATATTTACATATCGAGCACTTAAAACTTCATTTTCTTACATATATATCACCTGAGCAATGTATGAAAAATAAGCATTTCGTAAAACAGTGATATTTTTTATGTGATATGAAAGATTTCGGTGGTATAAATGTAAAAAGTAAAGGTTAGTGATGAAAGATTTCGGTGGTATAAATGTAAAAAACAAATGTTAGTGGTTGGATATGTAAATATATAGGAATTGGGTGGCATGCATGTGAATGCCTCTAATAGAAAATTAGTAGAACTCTTTTAAAATTAAGTAATTCTATATTATCTCATTAATTATAATTACAAATAAATAAAAATTGCTGAGTTTATAGCCCAATTTGCATGAAGAGATTAATTAAAAGATATGGTCATTTGGGATCATTATTATTTCTTTCTTAAGTTTCTATTAATCTAAGTATATTAATTTATAGGAAGATTTACATAAATACCACTGAATTTTGACATTTTACATATCTAAAATCTAAATACATCGATTTGATAGTTCAAAAGAACCAAATGATAGGTAAATTCGTAAATATCAATATTTCACATGAATTGTAAGTAATTATCCCTTGATTTTTTTTATTTAATTTTGATGAACAAATATTATATGATTAAAAAGGCATATTAGTGACTTATTATTTTGTTTAATTATTTTAAAATATTTAAATATTTATTAAAAATTTATTGCACTTAATTATTCATAATAATTATTTTCCAAGCATTATGAAGCGATTATGGGACCCACCTCGTTCCACTTCTGGCCAGCTGTTCGCAGACCCTCTCCATGTGCAACTACGTGCGTAGTTCTTACTTGTGGGCCCGGTCTCCTCGGACAAAATTCCCCTAATAATTTAAAACTATTTTTGGGGCATTTGCATAAATACCACACATTTTTTATGCATTTACATATTCAACAATTAAATTTAACTTTTAACCTTTTTATAGAGTAAAGCCTTGAAATAGTCCTGAATCATTTACATGTGGTCTTTTAATTTAGAGTGCGTTTGAGACGGTTTGTAAGTTTCAGAATAAGCAGCTTTTCCTGCAATGCGGCCCGCGAGTCGTCCCGTGACCTGCCTTTAGTGTAAAAATGGAACCGCGTTTTCGGATAAACATGCAAAACACGCGATTTAAACGGTACTACAGTATTTTCAAAAAAGCCCTACACTTATAAGCTGTCCCAAATATGCCCTTAGTCTTATAGTTTATAGAAGTGTATTCCTAAGACTCTTTAAATTAGGGTTGAAGTAATCCTCATGAAAGATTATTATAGCTCAATATTAAAATAGTCGGGAGATTAAAATATTGTTATTTTAATTAGAGGTGCTAAAAAGTGAAAAGGAAAGACATATATTTAAAAATTAAAAAATTAAATGTAAATAGAGTCTAAGGTGACTTGTATAAATTGTAAAATGTCCGATGAGAAATTGGCCACAAAATTTAATATATACATCAAAGTTCTTATGGGTGTAATTGCAATTTTGATTGAGCATTTATATTATACTTATTCATAAAAAATTCATTACAAATCTTGTTGTCAATGAGAAATGGTAAAAAAAAATATTAAATATATGATCAAAATTATGATATATGTAAATATAGTGCAGCCAAAACGGCTCGTTGTTCGCGAACAACTCGTGTTCGGCTCGTTAAGTTGTCCTGCTTTTCGGCCCTACACCTAGCCGATGTGGGACTATTTGTCCATAACACTAAGGTGACTTGTATAAATTGAAAAATATCCGATGAGATATTGGCCACAAAATTTAATATATACATCAAAGTTCTTATGGGTGTAATTGCAATTTTGATTGAGCATTTATATTATACTTATTCATAAAAAATTCATTACAAATCTTGTTGTCAATGAGAAATGGTAAAAAAAAATATTAAATATATGATCAAAATTATGATATATGTAAATATAGTGCAGCCAAAACGGCTCGTTGTTCGCGAACAACTCGTGTTCGGCTCGTTAAGTTGCTCGTGTTCTGCTCGTTCGCTAAATTAAATATTTATTCGTTCGTGTTCGGCTCGTTTTGGCTTGAAATACTACTAATCAATTATATATATATTTGATGAGTATTATTTTTAAAAAATTTAATTGACTACAAGGCTATAAAGATTTATAATCAATTAAAAGTATTAATGAAGAAAATAGAATAAAAATTATTATTTTAGATTCAAATGATGTTTAAAATCTTGCCCAAATTCTTAACATCTTATGACAACATGATTAGGGTTGTCATAACGACTTTTTTTTTCTTGAACAGCTCGTGTTCGACTCCCCAAGCAAACGAGTCGAAGAGCTCAAAATATAAACGAGCCGAACACGAGCTGACCCTCGACTGTCAAAACGATATATTTATACTAAATTTGATTAGCTCGCCGAACACAAACACATTTTTTGAGCTCACCCCGAACCCAACCCCTTTTTTGGAGCTCAAAATATAAACGAGCCGAACACGAGCTGACCCTCGACTGTCAAAACGATATATTTATACTAAATTTGATTAGCGAACCGAACACGAACACATTTTTTGAGCTCAAAATATAAACGAGCCGGACACGAGCTGACATTCGGCTGTCAAAACGATATATTTATACTAAATTTAAATTTTCCTAAGGTAAAAATTGTTAGAATCTGCATGTGGCGATAGCGTGTGGACTTTCAAGCCACATGCTTATGGGTGTCTCGCCGCAGGCTTCACATGCATTAATTATTTCCAAATTTCTTGCGCAAAGGGTAGAAGTATTAATTATTTAAAAAATAGGGGCATTTAGATAAATATCATATAATTTTTATGTATTTATGTATCAACCGCCTATATTTTTATATTCGTATTTATATCACACAATTTCTTAACAGCACATAAATATATCATTTTTTACTAATTTCTTTAAAGTCAAATTCATGTTTTTTTTATGTATTTATGATATCAAAATATTGTAAATGTAAATATGAAAATTTAAGTCTTATATTTATGTAAATATATAAAAATTGTGTGGTATGCGCGTAAATTTTCCTAAAAAAATAAAATGGAAGGATAATTATATATTTTAATTTTGTCAAGTGAAGAACTCTCTCAAGAATCATGATTTAAAAAATAGCTTTTTAATCCAAATTGGTGGAAATATTTAATAGCACATTTAATAACCATTTTTTAAATTTATATTTTGATATATATATATATATATA
>NW_018164622.1:1395054-1398121 GCF_001263595.1 Phalaenopsis equestris | reverse complement strand
ATATATGAGACCCTCATTTAAATAAATTTATTGTCAAACTAATCATTTTGGCACACCATAATTGGTCTAATCCAAATTCAAATGAGCACAAAATTTAGTGCTTTGAAGTAAATTTCATAATATTATTAGAGGGGTCAAATATTTGCCAATATTACATACTTATAGTCAAATAAAGATTAGACTAAGATTATGAGTTGTACAATGGAGTGATTTGTAATTTTGATTAAAATTATAAAAATGTCATCATATAGAATCATAAATAGATCATTGTTCTTCACATACATAAGATTTGGCATAGCGATGTAAACCAATTTAGAATCTTACTTTGATAATAGTCGTCGACCATTGTTTGAACATCATTGCCAGACCATCATTGCCCATTCGATGTAAACCAATTTAGAAAAATCTCATCTTTTTAGCCTTTTATATATACTCTATTGAAGCTTGAAAATAAATTTCTGGACTAATTATCTCATTTTGATACTTAGGGTCTGTTTGGGGTAGCTGCAGCTTATTAAAAAACAGTTGTGAAGCTGCTGAAAAATAATCAGATGTTCAAAAAGCTCGATGACAGTACCACTGATAAGTTATTCACCATAGGGTGTGACTAGTAAAAATATCAAAATAGGGATGTTAAAATTTTAAATACATACAAATTGTGTGGTATGTGTGTAGATTTCTATGTTGTACATCATTTTCACATGTATAAGAATTTTGCTAATCGATGATGTACAAGATTGTACCATTGGAAATAAGCTCGAGCAACTCAACAAGCACTAAAAAGACCTAAACAGCGACAAGTTTTTTGTTATCACAATCTATTATGTGTTGTTTTCATAACTCGGAAATGGTGCAATGTAAGACGAAACTCTACATATGTCTAAGGAATTTAATGAATAGAGATTGCAATTTTTTCTAGTGGGTTGATATACCAAAAGTAGCAATACACAAGCGAGTTGATGATACAGTGAAAAATGATGTCAACGACTTAAAATTTCTTGTGAAGACTTTACTTATGTTTGATTTTGATATTGTAACATTACATCTGTTGTTGTTATTGGTGTATCTGTTTTAATCGTGTTTGTGTATTCTAGAGAACAAACTGTCCTGTATTTGATTATTTTTTTTATTAAAAAAACATATTTTTTGGCTGAGATGTTTATATCCACGATCGTGTGAGACTTGGAGAGGGGGGTCTTTTGATCCATCACAAGCTCTTGTTATTATGTTGTTGTAGGAAGAGATAATTTGAAGATTTCTTATGATGGGTTAATGTTCACCTTAATTTGCCTTATCGTGTTGTGAGTGAAAAAAAATTGATAAATTGTCATTAGATATTCATTATATTGGAAGCACTTTCAGAACAGTTTGTTTTAAACAGTTTAAACTGAACTATGTTTATACTTTAGGGTATTTGAATCATTATGTCAGCTGATAACACTTTAAGAATTGTGTTTTTTTTTAAGCATATTAACTGCTTCTGAAACACTAGCTTTTGAACGACAGATTTTCAACAGCAGTTTTGGAAGCTAGCTTTTTTACAACCACAACCAAAATAAATGCACCATTAATCTCTTCAACTAAAAAAATAAAAAACGAGAGAGCCATATCCAAATTAGGGATGCACATTTAGCTCAAAGATCGTTAATTGCTCAAAAATTTATTCGAGTTTTGACTCATATTTATATCCGATCAATTAAAAAAAGCAGAGTTATGAGCAAAAATTTTGGATTAAATTTTTCTTTGCTTATTTCGAGTGATATATGAATCAGCTAGAACTGACTCGAGCTCAGCTCGAAGTGTTTTTATTTATAAAGGTTATATATAATACTAAATAAAATTGAATATAATGAGTTATGAGCAAATTTTGAGCTGGAACTGATCCATATTACTCAATTTGAGCCCTCTTATTTCAATTTCAAGCCAACATCCTTAATGCAAGCCGGATCGACCCTACTTCAAGCTGGAACGAATCCAAATAACTAAATTTGAGCCAGCTTATTTCAATTTCAAGCCGGATCGAGCTCGATTCAATTTCCAACCTAGCAGGCTTGAAATTGAATATAACGAGTCATGAGCCGTTTTCAAGCCGCACTCAATCCGTTCAAGTCGACCCTAGCTCGGCTCAAAATCGGATCATTAACATCCTTAATGCAATTACAATATTAATCTCTCCAAACATCCTTAAATTATCACCTCCAAATCCCAACTCCACCACAATAAATAAAAATAAAAAAAATCATTGAAAAAAAAGAATAAATAAATTACAAATCACAATGGAAAGCAAATATTTTATTTGCACTTGACACCAAACAATGTGGAATTTGCAATTGAGAAATCAGGTGAGGGGCTCTGTGTTACTCCCATTCTCCGGCGCTGAAGCCGCCTTCTGCCTTTGGTAAACAAGCCTTAGCCTCTCTATCTCCTTTTTAAGCGCCTCCTGATGTGCTGTCAGTCATAATATTAAGGATAATTTTGTAATTTTTATTTACTCAATTAAATTTGATTTGAATTTACAATATATATATATATATATATATATGTATATATATATTATATATTTTAAGTAGTTTATTTTCTAAATTTTTACTTTTTGCTTGTGTAGTTCGAGACTATATGATTTTTTAGTGATTATTTGTTTGGAAGATTTACATTCATACCACTAAATTTTTATGTATTTACATATCCAACAAATAAAATGTCAAAAAAATCCCCTATTATTTAAATTAAAGTTCGGGTCTAAAACAACCAAATATAAATAGTCGAAGTCTAATACATAAACTTAAATTTTTACACGTTCCACCATTATGCATGAAAATGTGTATTATATATATATATATATTTATTTATTTATTTATTTACATGTAATATATATTATTATTATTTATTGCATTTTCTTATATAAAATGTCACGTGTAATATATTAATTATATGGTGGGTGGGAGTCTGGGAGAGACATTTCCATACCTTACATGTAAAAGTATATATATATATATATATATATATATATGGTATAATTACATACAGACCCCCTAACACATCTTTATTTACAAATAAACGGCTCAAA
>NW_018164622.1:1390038-1395038 GCF_001263595.1 Phalaenopsis equestris | reverse complement strand
TATATATATATTTGAGCCATCACTTTCTTATAAATATCCCCCTTTATATATTATAAACGTTATTCACCACAAATATTTTTACAACAAAGAGGGTTATTATGTAAAATAAAATTTAATAATACTAAATTTACAAATATGATGTTTATTTGGAAAAAAATATTACAAGAGTACGTGCAGAGTCTAATGAAATCATGTCACGTGGCGGTGACAGAATAAAAAAAATTAAATATGCCCGGTAACATAAGGGAAAATTTCTCCCGTGTTATTCAGGTGTTATTGTGTGTTATTCAAGTGTTATTGTGTGTTATTAAAGTGTTATTGATGTGTTATTGTGTTATTATAATACCGAGAATATTTCTAGAACACAATAACACGGGGAGAATATTTCCTTATGTTATTCAATTGTTATTGTGTGTTATTGATCTATTATTGTGTTATTATAACATCGAGAATATTCTCAGAGCGCAATAACACCTGAATAATATACAATAACACTTGAAAAACACCGGGGGGGGGGGGGGGGGAATATTCTCGTGTGTTACTGGGCCAATTTTTTTTTGTACCTTCACGTGGTGTGATTTCATTGGACTCCGCACAAAGCTCTACGTGCGAACTCCTAATGCAATAATTTTTCGTTTATTTGTGAACGGATTCGTGGCTCAATAATCATAAAAGAAGGTAATGTTTTTAAGATCATAAAATTATATATAAATATTTTATTATTTATAACTCACTTTTATAAGAAAAATAATTAGATTAGTTATCAAAACTATTGGAATTATCTTAAGATAATTAAGATAATAATTAATAATATGCTAAAAATATCTAAAAATTAACCTCAAAGAACTAATATTTTGATGTTTTACATACATACCACACAATTCTTATGTATTTACATATCTAAGCCCTAAATTTTATTGAGTAAAGTGACAAACTAGTCCCCCGACTAACTACAAATTAAAAATTAATAATATTAATAATTATTTTTTTTCTCTATGATTTAAATGGTATGGATGCAAATACGTAGGTTGGATATGTATATAAGAATTGAGTGACATGTACTTTAAATATAATTAACATAATAACAATTAGAAGCTTAATTATAAAATAATCAGCTAATTAATTATGATTAAGCGTCCACTTACCATCCTTAAAAATCTTGTCTTGCGCGAGGGCAGCGATGCGCTGCTTTAGTTGGCTGTTTCCGACGGTCAGGATTGAGCGTTGGTGATCGAAGAATGCCACGCGAGGGGACAGCGCCGATACTTCAGTCTGCATGATTAACGCCACAAATTAAATTTTAATTAAGTGATAATAAAGATTAATTAATAGATTAAGATAATTCTGTGGTTTAATTAATTATTAAACCTGCAAGGTTGTGACGCTTCGCTCGAGCTCGGAGATGTATTGTAGCTTCCTAACCCTTGATCTTTGTGCAGATTGTCTGTTCGCTAATATCCTGAGGACAATAAAAAATGATTATAAATTAAAGAAAAAGAGGAAGATTTGCACATTTACCACATAATTCTTGTGTATTTACATATCTACACCTAATTTTTAATTTTTAAATTGTATTTCATTCTTTTTTAAAATATTAAAATGATGATATTTTTAATATTATATGAAAGATTAAGGGTGGTAAAATGTTTCAAGTACTATGGGTGGTATGGAGACCCTAATTTTTAAATTGACAAATTAGTACCCGACTATATATATATTTATGAAAATGGATATTTTAGTATTAAAAAGTTAAACTAATTATATTCTTCCATGTGATAAAAGATTTGGATGGTAGAAATGTAAGAAAATAAAGTTTAGGTGATAGGTATGTAAATACAAAAGAATTGGGTGGTATGCATGTAAATGCCCCTTGTAAAAGGTATATTTTCATGTGATATAAGAAAGCATGTAAGAACGAAACTTTATGTGTTAGAAGTGCAAATATATGGAAATTAGGCGCTATATATATATATATCTTTATAACTAACATAGGTTAATTAATAATGAAAAAAATGCTAAAATATACTCGCAACCATGATTATAAGTTTTGGAAGGCATTGTTAAAAAAAGTTCACAAATTTTATTAAAAATAAGTGAGGTTTGCTTTAATAGTAGCTCTTACATTGAGATAATTTGAACAATGTTCATTGTACATATAAAAATATTCCGCACGAATCTCAAGGTAAATAAACGGCTCAGGAGAATGACACTGATGATTGAACATGCTGTTGATGACCGTCTTGAACTGGATGTTGGCAAGGGAGGCGACTTGTCTGAACGATCGGCGGAACGTGCCAAAAGATGTTACGCAGGGCCGGGATCAATCTCTAAAACGATCGACAGGAGGATCTCTTTTGGATTAGATATTGATCGAGTCAAGGCTTGCTCTCTTTTGGATTAGATATCGATCGAGTCAAGGCTTGTAAGACAATCGACAACTCTCATCAAACCAATCAGTCTTCGGTCTTATTATACATGAATAACATTGTATTTACTAAAAAGTTGACCTAAAAAGTTAAAAATGTGAGGGCAACTTACAAACGCCTCATAGATATAATTTTTGCTAATTAAAAAGGAAGGAATATTAAAGTACGTGTCCATAAAATTCTTTCTCTACACGATGAACTCGCTCCAAGACCTCAACAACTTCATCATCGTTATTCATTCGAGGTTGTACTATGAGACAAAGAAAGTGCTCTTCCATTTTAGCAAGCCGGTGCACCCAGAAAGTAGGCACTCGACTCCCCCTAGATGTCGCCTCCTCCACCGTTGCACCAGGAGGAATTCAGGCGCCCATGCTTCTGCCTCCGACCGAGGGAGGATTCCACCCTTTCTTCTGGGCCACAGCGTCTGGCTCCACGGTGCCCTACTCCATGGTCCCCTGTTGCAAAGCAACCTAACCCTCAATATTCGCTCCCATCTCTACGGCTTGATCCACAGAGGCCGAATCACCCTCAGGGTCGGCTTCAATGTCTGAGGAAGTAGAAACGATTGTCAGAGCTCCTAAAACTATAAGAGGAATACTAAAAACATGATTCAAACTACATACCAAAAAATCGACACCATTCATAAAGTGTTGTAAGAGGCGAAGTAATCATAGGTCTCCTCCAGTCCTCCATCCACATAGGAGAAGCCACCCTTTTCCGACTGAGGCTGAGTCCCAGCTTCAGTCAGCAGCTTCCTGGCCCCATGGGGGGTCACGATCTCCTTAATAGTTTGAAAGGACATTCCTCCCCTTTGGGCAGGAGTGGCCGCCTCTAATGGGTGCTCGGAAGACAATTGCCAGAATGTCTTTCAACGTCCTTTGCAGCTCTCCCCTATGATAAACCTACCAAAAAACCCAAAGACCCAGTTCGATCTTAGTTTACCCTCGCTCGCGGCCCAAGCACAATTCACTTCTTGCTCAAATCTATTGCGGAAGCCTCAACAACTGGTTTTCGCTTGCGTCAGGTTTGCGAGCCTTCACCCTCAGGTCACTCGCTGCTTTGAGGAGGACGCTATTGTCGGCTAATAGCCCTCCCTCACCAGGCATGGCGACAACCATGAAAAAGAAGAGATACTAAAAAAACAAGAAGAAAAGAAAATGACTCAAACTCTCCTTACCCCATGAACTATTTATAAACGTCCGGGCACGAAAATCCAGAGAAATCTTTTTTTACAAAATTATATCATTTAATTATTTAATACAAGTTAAATAGATTCTCCTGTCATCATGTACTGTGCAGCTTCCGAAGAGCAAGAAAATCAGAGAACTAAATATAAATATCTAAAAATATGTCAGCACAAATCTCGAGACAAATAAACGACTAAGAAGGATGACACTAACGACCAGTCATAGTCGTTGACAACCATCTTGAATTGGAAGTTGGCAAGAGAAGCGTCTTGTTCGAATGATCGACGGAACGTGTCAAGAGATGTTCCACAGGGAGGGAACAGTCCTCAAGAAGATCAACAGAAGACTCTCTTTCGAATTAGATATCGATCGAGTCAAGACTAATCAGACAATCGACAACTCTCATCAATCAAATCAGTCTTCGGTCTTATTATATGCGAATAATTTGTAATTACCAAAAAATTCCCCTGAAAAAATTAATAATGAAGAGTTAATATGTATATTCATAATGTTGGGACCTATGCCTATAAATAAGTGTCAATCTCATGAATAAATGACACTTTCTTTTCCGGTCTCTTATCTCCTACTGTGCTATATCTCTCTCTCTCATCATCATTCGGTGTATTTTCCGTACACCTTTTGATTCAACACTTACAATTAAAAGTAATATAAAATAAATATTTGTTACATTAGATGACATTTTGTTGATTAAAAAATAAATCACTAATTTTTAAATAAGATGACATTAAATTTAACACAACTATAATATTAAAAAATGAATTATAAGAATGTAATATTGCTATCCAAATAAAAAATACCATTCAAATCAGAAGGCCATAAAAAAATTGGGTCTGATTAACCTAACTAAAATTTAAGCAAAAAAAAAAAACATAAAAATTAGTTTATTATATTCATTAAAAAAAATTAATAATTTAAAAATTCTCCAAAATTTAATAAAATCAATATATATATTTTTTCATTTTGGCCCCCATTATTATTAAAATTACAAAATTGTCGAAAGCATCCATGCTATTATGTAATAAAAAAATTGCCCATTCTTATCCAAAACCTTGTAAACCGAGTCTGTTTAAAACAAACTGAAATTAAAAAAAATATATTATTTTATGATTTTACTTTAAAAATAATAACAGTTGCCAAAATTAAAATTTAAAATTGATTCAAAATTAAAAAAAAAAAACCAACAATTATTTTCTTTTACTATATCAATTGTTGTTATTATTTTTTTCAGAAAAAATAAAATTTAAAATTGATTCAAAATTAAAAAAAAAAACCAACAATTATTTTCTTTTATTATATCAATTGTTGTTATTATTATTTTTTTTCTGAAAAATAAGAAAAAATTTCACTGTAAATAATTAAAATTTCC
>NW_018164622.1:1381555-1389938 GCF_001263595.1 Phalaenopsis equestris | reverse complement strand
ATATATATATATGCAAATTGTTCGATTTTTCTTACAAAAACTTTTGGGCATTTACATACATACCAAACAATTCCTATATGTCTAAACTCTCATATTTTTATATATATCATAAAAAATAATGACATCATTATTCATCTTTTTACGAATGAAATACATTTTTTCGTGCATAGATTTATGAGATCAAGATGTGATAAATGTAAATATCAAATTTTGAATGTTAGATATGTAAATACATGAAAATTGTGTGACATGCATGTAAAAACGTAGAAGTGTAATGAATGAATGATATAAGATGTGGCTTATTATAAGATGAGTAAACTTAAGGTCCGTTTGTAGCAGCCTGTGCGTTTAGGATAAGTTGTTTATTCTGAAATGAGGCCCGCGGGCCGACTATAGGGGTCGACCCGCGGCCTGCGTTTAGTGTAAAAACCCAAACACAATTTCAGATAAGCTGATAAAACGTGCTAACCAAACAGTACGGCGACGTAACCAAACAGTACGGCGGCGACGTTTTGAAAACGCTGCCCGCACTTATAAGCTGCCTCAAACAGACCCTTAGCTATAAACATTCTAAGTGCATATATTATGATTTAGCTCTAAGTCGAAAATTTTCAAACATATCACACAACTCATATGAATTTACGTATCTAACATCAAAGCATTGGTGTATATATATATATATATTAAATTTATAACGCTCAAATCTTCCATATCACAACAAAACCATCACTACCACAACTCTTACAAAGTGAAATACACATTTTTATATATAGAAAAAATGAAAATAAATGTAAATATCAAAATTTAAGTATTAGATATGTAAATACATAAAATTTGCATGACATATCTGCAAATCTTCCTTAATTTTATTGAAAACATAAAACTTTTTCTTTGATGTATGAAAGTATAAATGAACTTATTAACATTTGCTATTAGAATTGATGGTATATATACTATTAGTTTGGTGAATTTTAGCTTCTTAAGCATCTCCTTTGATTAGATTAAATTGACAACATAATCATTAAATAACTATATTAAACATAGCTATTATAGAATGAAAGTAGACTAGCAACAACCCATAAACATTATCAATGAGCTAATATTCCCTTGGTGATGTCTTGTTAAAGTTCAAAGGCATTTTAACTAATGATCACACTAGGCATTGGGTTGATTCAAGCATGACAAATGTTCTAATGTCTAGTTTTCACACTTAGTATGGGCTCTAAATATGGAAAAAAAATTATTACATATGGAGTTTTGACGTAGTTCTGCTTCTGGACTTCAATAAAATTTTGTCATGTGTATCTGACTGGGCGCACTTAAAAATGATGAATGGACGCCAATGACACCCAAATAACACCACAGTGTTATTGGTGTGATCCTCCAGGTGGTGTTATTTAAGCTGTTCGCCGGTGTTATTGCAACGTTATTGTGGTGTTATTGGAGTTATTTTGCGGAGTTATTGAAGCGAAACCACAGTGTTGTTTGAGCGGTCCTCCGGGCGATGTTATTAACGTTGACCATCAGTGCTATTGCAATGTTATTATGATGTTATTTGAGTTGTTTTGTGGGGTTATTGAAGCGGAACCGCAGTGTTATTTACGTTTTCTTCCGAGCGGTGTTATTGGCGTTGTTCACCGGTAGATTGCAGCGTTATTGTAGTGTTTTGGAATAACACCACAAAAAATGTCTTTTCATCATTTTTTAGGTGGCCCATTCAGATACACGTGGCAAGACTTTATTGAAGTTTCGACGCAGAACTACGCCAGAACTCCGTATCTATTAATGATTTTCAAATTAATTATTATAAAAAAGTAAAAAGAAATTAAATGTAGACAATCCTTAACAATATGAAAATTATGATTTTTTTTTTTATATTTTTTTCAAATCTAATCTCCATTTAACTTTAAAGGAGGAATAATCTCTTTGTTGTTTTCTTATAAATATTCATTAATATTTTTGTAAGTATTCATTTTTATTGTCATTATTATTTGACAATAAAATTATGATTTTTTTCATCACTTTATTGTGTGAAGCTTCTTTATTTGCTACATGAAGTAATAGCAATTTTGTTTCCTTATAGTACTTAATATGTAGAAATGGACCAATTGGTGTATTAATCATACATTATTAATATATTTTTTTTCCATGGAGTTTATGAAAGATATATGTCTATGATAGAACTCTCATAACAAAGCAAATTAGGTCATTATTTTGTTGGAAACACCCATGGGATAATTTAAAAAAAATGTTGTGATTAATAATAAAAATTACTTCGACAATGAACAACTGAAGTTACATGTGAGTAACGACGATATAAATGTATCGATGGTTATTCAACGATTTAATGTCATAGTTTTTTTGAGAAAATTTTAGTCATCGGTAATCATTAGTTCGTATAACTGACTGTTTTTTCGTCAGTAATAGTGATGTCAAACACATCAGAAAAAAGTCGAACATGTCGATTTTTGAAATAGGTAAAACCGCCAGTTATGCGTAGTTTTTTATAGCCGAAGGATTAACTATCGAAAAAGTGCTGCACCCATCGATTTTTTGACGCAGGTAAAATCGTTTATCCATCGTTTTTCATAATCAATGGGGTAGCCATCAGAAAAGTCTCGCCCCCTAGTAAAAAAATTAAATAATTTAATACATGGTGAGTCCGGGTTGTACCCGTGGTAGGCAGCGATTGGAGTCCTGATGCATTTTTGCATTAAGACTCCCGATGTAATATTTTTTCCTATGAATGAATAACAAAAAAATAATAAGGATTTGTTAGTGTGATGTGTATTATAAGCTCAATCAAGTTGGCACATTCCAACCAAAATAAGTCTATAAATGAATAACAATACACGTGCAAACCAATAAATCAATCATCTCTTCTAGAACACGAGCTTATAATCTAAGCAAATATGGAGAAATTATAATATAAGATGCTTAATATCATGTATTATGTTATTAAGAGTTGTTAATTAGTAAATAGATTAACTAACAAGTAAGTAGGAGGCTTTGTATTTCAATAAACACCTCCATTTGAAGCAAATTGAGATGCGAGTGTAAGAAATTGACCCAACATGTCAGCTTGACCCAAACTTGAATCGAAAAATTCAGGTTTAGGTTGGCCTAAATAGTTTTCAGGTCGGATTAAAGTTAGAAATCTTATCGTATAATTTTTTTGGGCCGGGTTCAAGTTGACCCACCAACCTAATCTGGCATGTCATCTCGACATTGAGTTGAAATCAACTCATCAACCCAAAATTGACATGAATAGTAGTTATACATTATGTTAAACGAGTTAGACTGGTCGGGTTTGGGTCTACAAGCTGAAGGCAAGTCAGGCTCTGATTGGAATTTCCGACCTGTTCAATATTTGGGTTAATTCAAGACAAGCATTTTCAAACCTGATCAATTTCAAGTCAGAACCAAATATGACATGTGAACCCAATTAATTACTCCTAAATTAAGGAATGAAATGAAAATGTAATAAGCTAATACAACCGAGAGGAGGAGTAGATGTTATTCGGGTTCACTTTTAATTTCTTCTTTGAAATAAACAAGTGCTTTAAGAAAATAAACAAACTCTAATACTATCATTTACATACACACTACTAAATTTTTATGTATTTATACATCTACCATCTAAACTTTCATATTTACATTATTACATAACACTAAAACTCATAATATCACATCAAAAACATTACTATACATTATTACATAACACTAAAACACACATTTTCATGCTTACAAACCTAAATATGAAAATTCAGGTATTTGTTATGCAAATACATAAGAACTTTATGGTATGTGACATTATTATATCATGTGCTATGAACTTTATGGTATGTGACATTATTATATCATGTGCCATAAGACTAAGATAGGCGAAGCATGCATTATATTAAAATTATTATTACATTTTTTTTTAAATAATCTGCTAATAAGCTGATTAAAAATAATCTGCCAATAAGCTAGGTGCGGTGGCCACTACAAATTTTTATTTTTTTTTGAAAAGTCAGACAACAACAAGAAAACTGCCACCGCACCTAGACAGGTGCGTTGTGAAAACATTATTTTCAGCGTTTTGAAAATGCATAAGCCGCCAAAAAGTAGTTTACCCAAACAAGCGAACTGCGTTTTCAAAACACCACCTCACCAAATAAGCTGCCCCAAACAGACTCTAAAATAGGCGAAACATGCATTATATAAAAATTATTATTACATATATTTTTTTTATTTTATTTCCCGCATAAAATAAAGGAGACAGTGATGGAGTTTGGCATGTGATTCTGTGCAGACATCAATCATGCTCTCTATTTTTATATACTTTTATCCAATTCTTCCCCCTCCCCTCTCCTGCAGTGAAGGAATTATTGTATAATGAGTGCTCCAATTTAAATGCTAATTTATTTATTTATTCATGAGAATGTGAACATAATGTATACAAAAATAAATATGAAGGGTATTTTAGGGGGGTTTTGCATTATGAAGCACTTGAAATATCAAGTTTAGGGTGTTGGATATGTACAAACATATGAAATATATCAAGTATATTTGTAAATATTCTTAAGTTTTTGTGTATCCCGTGCTCAAACATATATATAAACATGTACAAGAATACGAAAATTTTTACTAATAAACTATCTTGATGAATCGAGCCTGCTTGTCCAGGCGGCTGAACTGGTTGAACTTTTCTCGAGAGAATAACCTATCCTATCTATACAAGGATAGAAATTTGAGGAAATCGTCATGACCAATAAAGATACCATTCAATCACTCATTAAAGATGTTTCCTGACACTGAGGACTCATTCACTTCAGCCTGATACAGGGTATGATTGTGGTACTGATCATAACTAGTTTTAGCCGACAATACGTAGCATCGACATCGCAATATTTCCATCAAGATATCATAGGAAGGAATCATGTAATTACAAATGTGTACGACACCAATTATTTTAGGATTATTTTCTCAATCATGTAAAATATGAGTGAGAAAATAAAGATGAGATGGATCCATCACAAGGCTCTCCAAAAAAAAAAAAACTTTATATGTGGCTTCCTAACTCCCTCTCTCGTATATCTTGTAGCTCGTGGAACCTTTGAGAAGGTCCCTTCTTTTGACTTACTGGAGATTAAAAATCAAAAGAATCTCATCTCTCTCTCTCTCTTTCTCTCTCTCACTCTGTGGCATCCTCTATGTGATAAAATGGTTAATGATAAAAAATTACTCCAAAAATTAAATTAATATTTTAATTTTAAAAACCTTACCTGCCTCATATTGTGCTTCATATGGGGGGACTGATCCGCCAATATGGAGCGAAGCTCCACTGGCCTCCTCCATTGCCTGGTTCACCCAGTTCAAATTCCTCCTCTTCTCATAATCAAGAGAGGCCCAAGTTGCGATTAATTGACCCTAGAGCACCTCACAAATCCAGGCAGGCCGATTGCCCCTCCTGCGGGCTGTCTTGAATATGTCGACAAAGTAATGCCCTGCCTGTATCTTAAAGATTTGGCGGATCTGCTGGTGGTGCTCAGGGAGCTAGGTGAATGATCTTTGCAACATAAAAAATAATACGTGTTAGTATATAAAATGAAATTAAATCAAATTTATAATTCTGATTTAAATTATATGATCATACCTCAAACTTTCTAAACCACGTACCGAGTGGCTACACATATCTTCTTCCACGAAAGGTAGGGCTCAACTTAACTGCTCCTGATAATCTCTGCGATGCAAGTGACGAGTAGTTTGTGGGTAATGATTCTGCTTAAGAAATAAATGTGTTACAAAAAAATATATATATAATATGAAGAATAAATATAAGACAATGTTAGAAATAACTTATGAGCTCTATTGTGGAAGTAAATGTACCCTCAGGGGAATGGAATTGATTGGCCAGGCTCAAGAGTTGTGTCAGCAGCAGGTGGGGGAGTATGTGTGGAAGAAGAAGGTGTCATAGAAGACGTGACAACATTGGGTGTGAGAGTAGGTGCCACGGAAGGGGGGCAATAACGAGGGCAGGAGGAGGTGTTGCAAATGTTGTAGCAGCAGCCGGTGGGAGAGGAGGTGCCACTAGAGGTGTACATGCGGCAGGTGGAGGTGCAGCAGTAGTGGAAGCATCGGCATGAGTAGATGACCTCCTCTTCCTGCTATGGTAAGTGATCTCAAGGGTTCCCAAAACATGAGGTCTATGATTTGGCTAACCATCTGTACCACCAGTTGGCATCTGCAAATAAAAGAATGACATTAAAAAAATTAGTACTGGCAGAAAAAATAATCATAAGCAGAAAAAATGGTACTATAAAGGAATGACAAAAGTAGGAGCTATGCCTAAGAATAGGAAAAGTGAGAGAGAGTTATGCAACAATATAACAAAAGTTACAAAAAGTAGTTGTACTAACAACTAATCTAAAATTTATGTACCTGAGTTATTAAATTTGATCAGAAGAGCTCGTCGTCGAAGATAAACCTAAATTTTCTTCTTCACTCTCTTCATCCTCTTTTTTTTTGTTGGCATCAATTTTTGATGTCATGAGTGTAGGGTGTCCACCTGCATGACTCGGGATAGTTTACGGTCTGTCCCTGACATCCGATAGTTCAGACACCCGCAGCCCCCCGCCGAGACCTTTTTGGCACGTGTTGAGGGGCACGTAGCCAAAGTCATTCTGTTAGGCTTTGACTTTCACTTATGTGAAAGCCGGTCAGCATTTGGCACGTCAAACGAGTCCGATCGAGACGAAAAATATTATGTGGCGCGTCGCGCGCAATTTTGGCTTGAATTGACTCGATCGTCAGCGAAGTTGTCCATATGACCCCGGACGACGAAATGAACTGCGCGATCACGTCCGGAACGTCGATTTTACTTAGAAAGGACGTTCAATTGGCTACGATTTTGAGGGCGAGCCTTAAATACGTGAATTATTGTTTTTAGCCTAATCGTTGGAAAGGTGATCCGAGCAGCCTCAAGCGACCCCGATTGCAAGATAGACCGCGTTAACGGGCCCGAATTGTCGTTCCCACCTAAGTCGGACGTTCGTTACGTCACAATTTCGCAGACGAATTAAAAAAATATAAAAATATGAAAATTATTGTTTTTGGCTTGACAGTTGAAAAAGACGGTCCAGACGACCCCGAATAGCAAAAAGGACTGCGCAGATGCGTCCGGAACGTCGGCTTTAGTCAGAAAGGACATTCACTCCGCCGCGAGGACGTATACATGTGAAGAATACGTAAACCATAATTATAATAATATAATATGTGAACAATAATTATAATAATATAAATAATATAATATATAATATATAATATATATATTATTATTAACGTTATATATAACGTTATATTATTAAGGTTATATATATATTATTAACGTTATTAACGTTATATTATTATATATTATTATATATTAATCTTATATTATTATTAATATCATAATTAATAACATAATAAAAGCTTAAAAGGAAACAGGCTCCCTCTCTCCCGTATTCTCACGCGAACAGCCAGCCGCCAACCTATTCGCGAACCCTAGCCGTCGCGACTTGCTTCCTCCTTCGTGCCCGAGCCTCGCCGGCCCTCCTCGCCGCCGTCGGCCCTCCTTCAGCCGCAGCCGAGCCGCACCACCTCTCCCAGCCTCGCGATCTGGAGCCGCTTTTTCCTTGTCGGCAGTCTCGCCGCTGGCCTCGCCATTGGCAGTCCCTCCAACCGGCGACCGGAGCCGCATCACCTCCCTTCTCCTCTCTCGCGAATGGGTAGCAAGGTCTCCCCGCCGGCAAGCAACTCAGAAGTGTTCCCTGTCTCGATTTGGTGTCATCTTAGCTGAGCTTCTCCTCCCTCGTCGCCGGCGAGGATCGTCGGAGTTCCTTGCTCCAGCTGCTGGCCTATTTCCTTGCCTCCATATCTCCCCGCCGGTGAACACCTATAGAAATCCGAAAATCCCTATTTTTCTTCTCCTGCCCGAGGCTATGGATGCAGATGTGATGAGCTTGATGCATCTAATCCTCATGCAAAGTCCCTGTGGTTCCTAACGGGGTAGCCTGGGCATGCCTCGACGCATCCAACCCCTATCGTGAAGGTACGTATTGATCGTATAATCGCAATGCTATGATCATTTATTCTGGGTACTTTGTATACCTCTTGCCCTCACGGCCTCCTATGTCTTTTTGTTGTCTTGTGCACGTTTTACGAGGCACATTGGAGCATAAATCGGACGCCGGCGAGCTTGGAGCGAGCAAAGAAACGCGTCTGCAACCGTAAGCAAAGAAAATGTGGCTACAACCGTCACGGTGGCGAGATTTTCTACCTCATAGCCAGTCTCAGGAATAGTGGAGTCTAGGCGTGTGGGTGCAATCGCCCCCACGGGGGACCTGGGCAGGGCTGGGTG
>NW_018164622.1:1378580-1379660 GCF_001263595.1 Phalaenopsis equestris | reverse complement strand
ATGCAGGATTGAGTCTTTTATTTTCCTATGTACTTTTAGAGTCTAGGAGAGTCCTGTAGCAGAAATAAGATACGGGCACGAGTTCCGAGGCGTTTGGCGCAGGAACCACGTGGAGGGGACCAGGAGCAGATGCTTGTGCCCCGTATCGTAATTCTGCATTTTATATTGATGTATAGAACTAGGATCGGGTATGTATATGCGGAGTCCGACCGCCCTTTTCTTTTTTGGGATATGTTGTCGACCCAGCGGTACCGGCCTATTTTATTATTTTGATTTGGCTTACTTTGCTTCTTGCATCATATTGCATGTCTGCACTTGCATGTGTTTTCTTTGTTTCTTTTTGTGGTTTATCTGGGACTTCACGATATAATATAGGCTCATTAAGGACCTTAAAATTGTAATTTTCTAAAAAAAATCCTAAATAAAATATTCAAGATAATTAAAATTTAGGATTAAAATATTCAGAATTTAAAAATTGCAACATTTACTTTCCTGCATAGATTAATAGGGCCTCCACAATGCATGTCCTAAGGAGGAGCCCCCATGCTTTTCTAACCTGACTGGCCTAGCATATCTCTTTATAGGTGGTTGTCAAGTGCGCCTAGGATGTTAGAAGGCTCCCCGACCCAGACGGGGTGTGAGTCCTTTCGTTTAGAGCGTTTCCAGTTTTGTAGCTAAACCTCCACTTACTTTCTTTCCTCAGGCATCCTTGCTATTTTGGCATGTATAAGTCCCACCTCTTGGAGCTCTGGCTTGTAGATAGGATAGAGTTTCCTTTCTTCGACCTTAGGGCTACCGAGATTCTCGTGGATGACGCAATTCACAGATTGCTGACCGGGGATCTCAGGACGTGTTGGGTAGACTACCTTCACGATCGGGTAGAATTAGGGTCCTAGTAGCTGTGGATGACGGGTTCATCGTACTCCGACGCAGTTACCTCCACTTTTTAAGATCACTCTACCATCCTTTTTGTTGAGCCCCTTTGAGACCTGTCGCTCCTTGACTTCGTTGATATCATTTTGACAGCTCGATGCTGATGAGTTGCCGCCCATTTGGGATACGATGATTTGTCCTCTGCCC
>NW_018164622.1:1344793-1378409 GCF_001263595.1 Phalaenopsis equestris | reverse complement strand
CTCTCTGCCCGATGGCTTAGCACGAGCTTTGAAGCATCGGGACCGTTCCCACACGGAATAACCTTCCTTTGAGTACCTATTGCCCCAGGTTCACGATAGTCCAAGCGAAACTCCTTTTATCGAGAGTATTCTTGGGTACCCCCCAAGATGTAATTAACCAAGTGGGATACGTCTCCTTGGGAGTGTTCTTGACCCCAGAACAGACACCTACACCTGAATCTCTGGTTATGGGCAGTCTACGTAGATATTCTTTCGCGGATATAAGTTTAAGGTGCTTTCGCCCGATCTTGTTTGGACGGACACTCTTAACCTATTCTTGCGAGTTTTACCGCACGTAGGCTCTCAACGTTTTGTGTTTTCTCTTGTTTGTCGTTTTGTCGTATGTCCATTTTTATTCGATTCCTCTCCTCTTTGAATCATTGATTTGATTCGAGAGGGAGATTTATTCGAATAAGGGAAGTATACAACGATCGACAAGCTCACGACTCCTTCTAAATTAAAAGAGAGAAAAACGAACGAAAACAATCCTCATCATCCAAATCATGAGCAACCTCTTCAAAAATTCATGTGGTATCCTCTAGCGCAAACATTTCATATTTTGTGCAACCTTGAATAAGGAAATCTGACATACTTTTCTCTTAGTGAATTGGTTCTATAGAACTATGCAGCTCAATATTTTTTTTAGTTTATTCTTTACAACCACAACCAAATCAACTTCATCTCATACTCTAACAGGGCATTGAAGGTAATAATCCTGTGTAGCTTGGCGTGACAGAACCAAGTGATCAAGCTTTGTATATCATCTGCTCAATTTGACCTCAGCGATATCATAAGGCATGAGTTTTTGGGTTTCAATTCAGAATAGGATCAAACCACTGACAGTTGAACAAGTATACGCTGTAGCTAGCATTACCGAGATATTGCATTTGAATGACTTCATCAAGTACGTCGTAATAGCAACTCTCATTATTTGAGCGGGTGCTTCCATTAACAACGATAACACAGTTATATGTCTTATTCTCTTCACACCAAGAACTCGTATGGAATGTATAACCATTTACATCAAATATATGCCATGTAGTAACACTATGATTAGACCCATATGTGAGATCTAATAATCTCTGATCCATGATTTTGTTGATTGTATCATGAATTTATAATAAATAGAGATGCACCATTATTGTAACTTTAAATGCGATGATCATATTACAAACATGCAATTAGAAGGGTTCATTATATGTCCATATAATTTGAACCATCTTGGAAATTATGCTTCGACAATTCTTCTTATCAAAGGCTCATCTTCCATGTTAAAGCTGTAGATAAATAATATGCTCACAATATTATTTTTTTAATTAGTTAATATATAACTAACATTCTCAATAATAAATGACAGTATGTACTAAGTTTAGGGACTGTGAATCTTACTGTATAAATAGTTGGACTTCACACAGTTTATCAGGACATATAATGCAGTTGTTCAAATCTCTTTATGACTTAGATATCGCGTGTCTTGTCTCCCTGATGACTCACCTGATATTTGATATATGGATAATTCTGGTCGTGGAGGCATACCACCTATAATATGAATTCTTTGATGACCTTGCTCAAAATAATATGAGCAGAAAGTTATCATCTCCTGCAATAGATATGTTTCACAGATCAATCACTCAGGATGTACTTTATTCTTCACAAATTTTTTGATTTTATTTAAAAACTTGTACCACATAAATTTTACATTGAATATGGTGGTCATAAGTCATATAACTTCTGTGATTTGTTCTTTGGTGTTTCAAGTTCGTGTTGAACACTCCCAAGAAATTGAGCTCTCTGAGCATCATAAACCATTTTTTCATATGTGATAGATCAAATTCCTTTTCAGAGGGCACATAACTTGTTGATGTGCCTCCTTGATCGAATTGAACTTTAGGTTCTTGATCATATGCGCTTTCCAGTACCAATAATTATGTTTGAATCCCTTGCGGTAATTATCCAACTTAACTTCTTCGGGTCGCAGAAGTCCTTGATTTTTGTGCTTCGCACAAGGACACCAGAATTTATGCTCAAAACGATAGATTAGCAATTTTGATGCCACCTGCATGCATTTCTCAACTCCATTCAAAAACTCATATGTGAGTCATTTTCATCATGGATATAATATGTTATACATCAAAACTCTCAAATTATGGATATCCATATGCAACATAGGTGTAGTTTTACGGGTCAGTGCAACTTCTACGGAGATAAAAATTAATCAATACTTATATTAAGAAGGTGACACTACTTGGTCAACTGACCAACTGCATGTAACCAACTTGAATTCTACTAATAACAAACCAATCTATATCACCATCACTTTGAACAAGACCCCATGCACTCCTCTAATTCAACCAACCAACATTAATTCAACTGATAACATCTTTATCTATATCACGCTCACTTCGAATATTTGACTAATCAATACATTCCTCCAATTCAACCAACCAACATCAATTCTACTAATAACATTCCCATCTATATCACCATCATTTTGAACAATAGTCTCGATCGTGACATTCCTTCACTTTAACCAATCAACATGAATTCTAGTAATATCATCGCGTTCTATATCACAATCAATTTGAACAATACCCGATGCATATATCGCTTCACTTCAAGCAAACAACATGAATTCTACTAATAGGTAAATACATACCACTCAATACTTATGTATTTACATAGCTAACCCCTACGCTTCAAGTTTTATGAAGATTTCTTACATACCACTCAATATTTATGTATGCACATTACCTAAGCTTCATTTTTATGAAGATATTCATACATACCACTAAATTCTTATGTATATACATACCTAACACCTAAACTTCAACTTTTACATACATACCACATTACGTACATACCACATACCAACAACTAAACTTCAAATTTTACATACATACCACATTCACATAACTAAACAAAAATTTAAATGACAAATTTAAAGACACAAATGGAATTACCTTTGTAAATATTTTCTGACTGGAGCAAAACAGAAGGATGAGAACTGCGAGACTTTTGATGGTCTCTGTAAGCTGAGTACCGTCGTTACCTTCCAAGCTAAGTTAGCTACTAGTGGCAACTGTATCGAGAATTGTCGTTTGGGAAGGCGTTGGTTTTGAGCGAAGCCGTGAGGGAGAGCGGGAAAGGGACGAGGGAAAGTGGAGAGTGAGGGATTCAAGCAGACAGGAGGATGGCAGAGCGTAGAGAGGAAATGAATAAAATTTAGGCGCGCGCGGGATGAGAATATTAGGTCATCTGCATCAGATTTACGTTGCAATGAGTTTGATGCTAACAAGTAAAGCTTTTGTGTCGATTAGTTCGATGCATAATCAGTCGCTACTCTAAAAAAAGTTTCGCCGTTATCAGAATGCTTTTTCATCAAATTTTTAGACACAAATCAGATGCAAAATTTGACGCAATTATCAAATTTTATTATTCACGAATTAAAACCCACAAATCCGACACTAATATTTGCGTCGGAGGATTCCGACGCAAATTTCATGCCTAAGTTTAAAAACCATACAATTCCTACATGCTTATATATCAAACACCAAAACATTCATATTTACAAAAGTACCACCCAACTCTTCAACATCACAACATAAAATATTATCACCACTAACTTCTTAAAATTAAAATACATTTTTTTTAATACATAGACATTTATTCCACAAAAATGTTCTTAATATAAATATCAAATTATAGATGTTGGATATATTCGTAAATTCATAAGAAATGTATGGTACGTACGTGAATTTCCAAAAATAATCAGAAATTGGTATTGCTTTAAAAAATTAAGGGTGGCGTTTGGGACAGGTTGTGCATTTTAGGATAAACAGTTTATCCTGAAACTAAAATCACCGGGTCGACAGTGGGGTTCGACCCACGGTCTGCATTTGGTGTAAAAATGGAACTGCGTTTTCGGATAAACGGGCAAAATGCGCGATCCAATTAGTACCGCGATATTTTTTAAAAATGCCCCCGCACTTATAAGCTACCCCAAAAGGGCCCTAAGTGACAATTGAGAAGTGAAATTAAGTATTAGATATTTATGTATGAAAATTATAAATGGAATGTACGAAACTTTCTTTTTTTGATACAATATTAAACAATTTTTACTAATATATATGTGAGGATTAAATAGCATGATAAAATATAATTTTGCACATTATATACGCATCTGCATAGATCTCGAGGAAATCCAACCGAAAAAAGTATGGACGGGTATGGCTACAGAGAGCCCACAAATAGAAAACCACTAGCACACAGGTAGAAGACGAAGGGTCCTTCATCGAAAGGCTAAGCATTGACAAGCAGAATGCCGAAAGACATGTTTGGTTAGGTGCAATCCGCTAAACCGGGGGGTTGGAGGCTGAACAAGCGAAGATCGTCTAAAACAAAGACTAAAGCCTAACAAGTCGAAAAGATGCTTTGATTCGTCTCTCGTCACAACTCGACTCATGGGAAGAATTCAGCTTCGCCAGTTATCCCAAAGACGCCCTTAAGATTTCTTACTAGATTTGGAGACCTAGCAATCACGAAACCATACGAAGCATCGTCAGAGTGTATGTTATCTATCAGAATACGATTATTCGCCCTCTAATTGAAAACAGGGTATGTATAGAAACGTAAGAATAGCTGTTATAATGTTCCAAATATATGGGCTTCAATTGAGTTTTCATTATACTTAATGTGCCGAAACTATACCGAAACCAGACAATGGGCCATTTACATACATACCACCCAATTCCTATGCATTTACATTTCTAACACCTAAATTTTATTTTTTTTTATATTTATTACGCTCTAATCTTTAATATACATACAAAATATCACTGTTTTAACTCTTAGAAAGTGAATAATACACCTTCTTTAAGTGACATGTATATGTAAAAACTGAAGGTTAGATGATATATATATAAATACAAGTGGTATATTTGAAATAATTCGATATATATTTATATAGCCAACTGTCATAGGAAACCCCATACAAGAAAGATCTTGTTCCTTGGCATCTCTCATTCCATAGACATCCATAGGCTCCTCATCAGGACTCAAAGATAGATAGGCGGACCATGTCAACCGGCCGGCCCATATCAACCAAACTTAATTGATCGAGCTAATCCCATCTAGCCAAGGATATCTCAGCAGACCAAGCTGATCTTGTTGTGACCCGAACCTAATTAAGCTTAACTAGTCGAACTAGAGAGCTGCAGGACAATAAGCTCATGAATATAAAATACCAAAAATATTCTAGTAAAGTAACCCCTTAAAGCAGGGGCAAAAATGTAATATCATTGTATTAAACCCTCTTCTTTATAAATAGAGAAATCATTTTATAAATATGACACAATTGATAAAAAATTTTCCGCTCATTCCTCTCTCTCCTTACTTACACTCTATTACTTAGGTGCGTCGGCATAAGGCTTCTCATTTCCAGTCAACGGTCCTTCTCCGAGAATGCGAAGAACGATTGAATGCTGAGGAAAAGCAAATCATTTTATAAATATGACACAATTGATAAAAAAATTTTCTGCTCATTCCTCTCTCTCCTTACTTACACTCTATTAGCAACAACCAAGGAGAGGGCAGAGGCAGCGGAAGAATAGGTGGCGGCAGCCAAACGAAGAACTCAAGCAATCAAAGTCGCTCTCAATCACAGTAGATCAGGAATATCGAGCCATGCAGAAGAAAGTAGCCACAGTAAAGTTGTTTGATGATTTTCTTGTTGAGCTCTCCTTCCACTAGCGTCACGTGGAACTCCATGTTGTGAAGCTCAAGAAAGGGGTTTCCTTCGGCGTCAACCGAATGGTGAAGGCGAAGTTGGTCTCTCCTGAGTGCACCGATATGTTGAAGTTTGCTACTCTGTTTTCGAACTTGAAGGAGGCTCCGAATGAAGTAGAAACAATGAGGACGATGGAGGGTCGTCAAATGTATTACTCTCCTTCGATTTTTTCTTGTACTAAGAATAAATTTCTTTTTTTTCTTTTGAACATTTCGTACAGAGATAGAAAACTTGGTGAGTTTTTCAATTATAAATGAAAGTAAGGATCTTGGTCGGTTTCATCTTCGTTTTTACTTTCTACCCTTTGTGGTGTATTTAATTTTTCTTTTGTGTTTGCTTAAGTTGACTATTATGAAATTCTATTATTCGAGGTGTGGGTATGCTGTTTTTTTTTTTACTTCTTTCCCCCCTTTCTTCTTGGAATTGGACAAGAGTGAGCTTATAAAGATTTGAGGATAGAAGAACTTCGATCAGACATTGTGCTTGCTCTCTCAGTGCAAGACTATATAGTTCATGGTTCGGTGCGGAGGGGGAGTCACTGGTTCCACAGTTTGTTGACGTGTTTTTAACTTTGGAGGAAAATAAGGTGAATTTGAATATTTTAGTACCGACCAACCCAAACCCTGTAAGTAATCAGTCGAAGGATGCCGATAAATCTCAGTCATCGGTGGGAGCATCTTTTATCCACCGAAGGACCCTCTCAAATTGTGTTGCTGATTTATTATCGGAATTGGTCACCACACGTCGGGAGCTTGCAAGAAAAAAAGAAGTTTTATTTTTTATTGCCAAAAGATTGGGATCCAGCAAAGCTTCAATACATGCTAAAGCCGCAGTGACACTCGAAGTGCGCCGAGGCTTGAACATCTTGATGACGAGTTGTTCATTTTTAGTGGAATATTTGTCTTGTAGAGACTTCATTGACGTGTGGTGACCAATTCCAAGGCAACAGATCATAACAACAGTTATTTAATACACATCATTACCAACAAATTCCCTCCACCATCCCCCAGCTTCATAAGGAGTATTTATCAAAATTTATTTTTCATACATTATATAAACATTTTTCTTCAATTTTAGAAAACACATATCCTATTGAATTCATATTTATTAGTCCTTAAAAATCATATTTATCAGCCTCACCAAACTACTCCCTCTCTAAATCCACCATTATATGATCGGCTCGCCTTTCTCCCCTCTCCATGCTCAATCTTCTGCAAAAAGATGACCTCATAATCAACATGGAACGCGCATCTCTGACTGTCACCCCCGCCATTATCAACTCTTCTCCTCTCGCTCCACCAACCCTTGCCGGCATCGTCGGCGAAGCCAATAATTGACAATCACTCTTCACATCCGCTCGACATATGGGGCACGTCGAATGCTCATGCAACCACATGTCAATACACTTCACATGAAAGTAATGCTTACAATTCGACAACATTTTCATCTTCTCCCCTTCCACAACCTCACTCAAGCAGATAATACACTCGCTTTCACCAACATCATTATTGTTGCCCGAACAATAAACAAAAGTTGGAAGCGAAGCGACAGCTCTAGCATCCAGTCGAGGGGTGTGCGGAGTAAGTGTGACATTTGCATGGCGGCGGCGGAGATAGTCGGAGAAAAAACGAGCGATGAGAACAATGACGACGATGATAACAAGTGAGAGGAGGAAAGTGAGGAGGAGAAACCAGTTGTTATGGTGCATGGTGGATTGATTCCTTCCCATGATTATCCATGTGGATGTTCTGCTCCTAGGAATGGAGTAAGAAGCCATGGAAATGATAGAATTAGCTCAGTTGCTGATGGCTTTGGATAAATTATATTTGCATTTCTCCCCCTGTTTGGAGAACACTGCAATTTATATGAAATTGTTGTTTTGGAATTTAGCAGCAGAACTTCTTTGTTATTTCTGATGTCGTGTTGGAAGACTTGGGAAAGAATGGAGTCAACGCGGGACATTATTATGCACAACGTGTAACACTGTAAATGATGCAGAAAGGCCGATTGAGATGTACTAAAATGGGTTATTTGCATATAGCACCTCAACTATTTCTATTTACAAAACCGAACATCTTCTTTCGTACATTTTTCAAATTCTCACTCAAATGTCGAAATTCATGATAAAATCCCAATACATATTTTTCTTTTTTATTAGATTCAGAATGATTTGATCGTGACATACGTAAATACAACAGTTCGACAGTTCAAAAATAGCATCTGAATGTTAAATTTTTGTAAATTGCAGTGCTTCAGGTGCTATGTATGTAATTATCCCGAATATTTTTAGAAGTTTTACATACATGCGAATCAATTCTTGAGGTTCTACATAAATGCTATTTTTAATGTGATAATTTTTTAAAAATTAAAATGATGATATTTTTAATATGATACGAAAGATTTGTGTGGTATAAATGTAAAAATTGAAGTTCAGAGGTTAGATATGTAAATACTTAAGAATGGGGTGCTTTGCGTGTTTCTGCATGACCATTGACGGCCGTGTAAAATGCATTTTGCACAAGATGCGTTTACTTAGAAACGGGGAGAAAAAGCAGGTCGTTTTTCAGTCAAAGTGGCATATTTTCGTTAAGGAAAATTTACATGAAAACCATGCAACTTCTTTGAATTTACATGTGGAACACTTATAAGTTCAGTTTGATATTTGCATTTAAGAAAATTTACTTCCATAGCACAAAATTCTTATGCTTTTATATATTTTATGTGTAAACTTTCATATTTACATATATATATCACTTGGTTGTTTTAAACTTACGCATGAAAATGTAGATTTCACCATTAAAAAAATGATAATAGTGCTATGTTTGATGTGATGTTAAGGATTTCAGAGATCTGATTTTGCCATTAAAAAAATGATAATAGTGCTATGTTTGATGTGATGTTAAGGATTTGAGTGATCTGTGTGTAAATATGAATGTTTGGTTTGTGAGATATTTTGATATGATAAGAATTATGTGCTTGTTATGTATGTAATGTTGTGAAGTGGAGTCTAAAGCACCCAGAGGGACACAGTCACATGAAACACCCGATGGAGCAGAACTTGTGCGCATCCAAATAGGCGTTGTTACACCCGTGTTTGGAGTATCCACGCCTAAGACGGGCATAGCTAAGTCAGGTGGTGAGACTATTTCGTATCTGGTCGTGGTTACGCCACAGCCCTTTGAGTTTTGTGCAATCGAGCAATCAAGATAAGCAATATATGGGGAAATATTAAAACTAATTACTCTCAATTTTATAATTAGCTATAATTTTTTTTTAAAAAAAAACGTCAAAGCGTGATGAATTTTTACCCACCAACATATTTTTTGAAGCTTTTCTATAAAATAAAAATATTAAATCAAAATAAATTCAAATTATAATAAAATTAATTAGTTTCTTTCAACACACAGCCCTTTGAGTTTTGTGCAATCGAGCAATCAAGATAAGCAATATATGGGGAAATATTAAAACTAATTACTCTCAATTTTATAATTAGCTATAATTTTTTTTTAAAAAAAAACGTCAAAGCGTGATGAATTTTTACCCACCAACATATTTTTTGAAGCTTTTCTATAAAATAAAAATATTAAATCAAAATAAATTCAAATTATAATAAAATTAATTAGTTTCTTTCAACACACAGCCCTTTGAGTTTTGTGCAATCGAGCAATCAAGATAAGCAATATATGGGGAAATATTAAAACTAATTACTCTCAATTTTATAATTAGCTATAATTTTTTTTTAAAAAAAAACGTCAAAGCGTGATGAATTTTTACCCACCAACATATTTTTTGAAGCTTTTCTATAAAATAAAAATATTAAATCAAAATAAATTCAAATTATAATAAAATTAATTAGTTTCTTTCAATACAACTTTCCAAATTAATTTAATTAGCTTCTCAGGCAGATATTTAATAAAACATTTACAAAATTGGTCCCGGCGGGGCTCGAACCCGCGACCTCCGGCTCATAAGACCAGCGCTCTAACCAACTGAGCTACGGAGCCAGAACAAAGTGAATTCTTTCAATCTTTTTATATAAATAAAAGCACACAACATCAAAAATACCATTAAACTCCTGAGCTTTATTTTTTTACATTTATGCCACTCAAATCCTTCATATCACATCAAAAATATCATTTCTTAGATCGTTAAAAAGTAAAATACACATTTTCATGCTAAAAGAAGATGACATAATGTAAAAATTGAAATGTAGGACTGAGATTCGTAAATAAATAAGAATTGTGTGCTATGCATATAAATCTTTCTGACAATTATCCTAATAATTTTTAAATATTGCTCAAACTCTTATTGTCTTTTATCTTATAGCTACATGATTATGGTTGTTAAAAGGACTCTTTGCTCGTGAACAGCTCGTTAAGCAAACCCGCCAAAAATTTTTTTATAATTAGCTATAAATTTTTTTTTTAAAAACGTCAAAGCGTGATGAATTTTTTCCCAGCAACATATTTTTTGAAAATTTTCTAAAAATAAAAATATTAAACCAAAATAAATTTTTATTATAATAAAATTAATTAGTTGCTTTCAATATTACTTTTCCAATTTAATTTAGTTATCTTCTCAGGCAGATATTTTATAAAACATTTACAAAATTGGTCCCGGCGGGGCTCGAACCCGCGACCTCCGGCTCATAAGACCAGCGCTCTAACCAACTGAGCTACGGGGCCAGAACAAATTGATTTATTTCAATGTTTTTATATAAAGAAAAGCACACAACACAAATGTTCTATCCTTTAACATATCTAACACCTGAGCTTTATTTTTTTACATTTATGCCACCCAAATCCTTCATATCACATCAAAAATATCAATTCTTAGATCGTTAAAAAGTAAAATACACATTTTCATGCTAAAAGAAGATGACATGATGTAAAATTAAAATGTAGGACTGGGATTCGTAAATAAATAAGAATTGAGTGTCATGCATGTAAATCTTTTTGACATTTATCCTGCTAATAAAAGTAGGAGAAATTATTACATAAGTACACCGCATGCAGAAATGTCTGTGCTATCTGATCTACACTATTGATTACAGGTCTCTACCGTCGATCATAATAAAAAAAATAAAAAACAAAAAACGGGACCCACCGAAATACATCTTTGTGGTGATTGACGGTGTAGATTTGACACCACATGCTGCATCTCTGCATGCTGTGTCCGCATGGAATACTTTTCCTAAAAGTAGGGCCTCTTTCTTATTGGAAAATGATAAAATTAAATTGTAATTTGTGACAAAAATCAGATTGTATGATGAGATTTTTGTAGTACAAATTTATGAAAAATATAATATGACATATATGTAATAAATTTTTTAGTGGCTGCAAATGTTTAGACAGAAATAGATCATCCAATGGCTACCCCTAAGTTAAAATGTTGGGGCTTGTACGCATCTTATATTTTTTTAAATGAACAAATATCATATATCTTACTAGGCTTATATTTTTAAAAGTTTTAGATGAATTGAGAATGTGTATATTTTAGCCTTAATTGAGCCTTCTAATAAAAAATTCAGATGTTTGCTACATAATCTCTGGTAAATTCTTGATAAATGAGATAAATCTTTGATGATTCTTCTATTTACTATGAACTGCTGAATAAATAGTCTGACAAGCTCGTTGAAGGTGATGAAGTGCCTGAGGAGGGAGTTGAACCAGCTGAGAGCTTGACCCTTGAGAGTGACAGAGAACACCTGACAGAGAAGTGTATCAGATGCACATTAAATGTGCATGATGGTTTGATAGTAGTCAACGTGTTCGTAGAGTCAGTTTTCACTTCATAGGAATCAATATTCAGGAGCTTAAAACCCACTATGATGTGGTATTGGAGGACCAACTCAGCCAAGAGTGAATACTATTGAAAATTGCAACGATCAGAAAGTGATCCCTATCTTTTAGAGGAAAATATCCTAGAACTAGACATAGTAGCTCATCGCAAATCAAGTTTTCTGAAGCAGCAGTATATGTTGTTGGGAAGAGTTTCCCTTAAGCGTCAGAGGGTTACCGACCGATCTAGCCATGCAAGAATGATGAGTGGAACTTGCAAAATCGAGGAGGTCTGAGTCCTGCAGAGGAAAGGTTTCATCGCAAGAAGGTAAACCGACACAGAGTGTGCTCAGGTGTGATATTTACCATGAGTTGTTGAACTGGTTGTACAAGAATCTATCGTTGAGCCTCATGTAAGAGCTAAAAGACACCTACCATGCATGTTTTTTTAGTATGGTAGGAATGTCAAATACTTCTCATACCTCCCCACCCAAGGAGGCGATGTCAGAGTACTGTCAAAATTATGATTGAAAAATTGAACAAATAATAAATTAAAATTAATCAAAACATAAAAAAAAAGATTGAAAGGCTTTTTTTGCAAAATCAATATTAAAAAAGAGGATTTCAAAAAAAAAAAAAAAAATTGAACACTAAATAAAACCTATACGGAACTTGATAGCTCACATACGAGCACGAACGCAGCGTGTAGTGAAATTTGCAGCTCGCTCACAAAATCAAATAGAGCCTTTTACGATGAGCAAATAACCCACGTCCTTCAAAACTTTAAAGAAAATAAGCTTAAACGATGGATGTGGGGTCATTCTCAATGAATAACAATTATATAAAAATGGAAATATTGATATTATTCAATACTTAAAAAAATCCCTATTTGTCTCCAATTCATCACTAAACCCACAACCCTCAATAAGAGTGGATAGAAAGTCATCTTTTATGATTTGTGTAAAAGCCTCAATTAATGGGCGGGCATCTACACTAAATCATTCATACTTTTACAAATAAGGCCGCATGTGCTCCGACCATGGTGATACAAGCATGATCATGCGGTCTAAAAATGCTGGGGAGCATGAGCTGACTATGAATATTAAAAATTGTTAAATGTTGATATTCATTTCTCCATGCTTTGAGATATGTGCAAATGATTATAAATTACCTAATTACTTTGAAGATCTCAAACTTATTCTAAAAATCCAAGATTCAAATTTAAATTGTGCACGCAAATGATTGGGTCGTTTTGTCTATAGGGCACGATAGTAAGTCTCACTGGACCTGTTCGATTCTCCTGCTAAGAAGGATTGAAGTTAATGAAATTGGATGCTTCCTAGTTAGTATGATCTTTCTTTGTGTAGGAATTGAAGCTAACAAGACTAACTAATAATTAAATATAAATCTCATCTAAGAAATGGGGGATATTCTATCTTCTTATTCATGAAATTATCAGGTATGAACCCGATTCTCTGTAAGTATGATATAATTGACAATATTCAAATTACAAAAAATCAAATTCTTTGATGATGAACGAGTTGATAAAAAATTTCAACATAAGGGGTTAACTTTCAAAATTAAGCTTTAAAGTTAAAAAAAACCTTATTGAAATTCAACTATCTAAATTTCTAAACACGATCATCTAAAAATATGACAGAGTTGACAAGGTTCAAATTAAACAATCAAATTCCCCAATGATGCTTGAGTTGATAGAAGATTTCAACCATAAGGGTTAATGTTCAAAATTAAGCTTCAAAGTCCAATGGCATTTCATACAAATTCTGAGCCTATTCCTCTGTACGTGGGGCAGAGTCAACAAGATTCAATCAAAAAAATCAAATTTCTTGATGATAATTCAGTAGGATAGAGATTTCAAACAAATGGATCAATTTTCAAAATAAAGCTTAAAAATTAATTTGAAATTGATTATTTCAGTGCCTGTTCCTGCATATGATCCTCTGTAAGTAGAACGGAGTTCACAAGGTCAAATTCAATTATGTGTCATCTGACCCTTTACAAGCAAGACGTGAAGTTGATAGGGTTCAAATAGTAAAATTATTAAAGTTAAAAAAACATAAAAATATTAAAATATTAAAATAAAATTTGCTAAAAATTATAAGTAAAAATCTATCAACCTATCATACAAATTTATCAAGGGCGATAAATTTATGATTGACCTAAGATCACATAAATTCAATGTGAAGTCATATATACTACTACATTTACTCTCAAATAAATATATGCTATTAATGATGTGCCAAGTGTCATTTGTACGCGTGACTAGGCTAATCGGCTTTACAAAGACGTGGTTAAGTCCTGAGCCCTCTGATCGAATGGTTGCCACCAAATAACACCACTAAATTATGGTCAATGTCATATCACATATGTTCCCTAATTGTTCTAAACTCTTTGAGACATGAATCATGTGGTATATTTGATATGTCACAAGTCTTATATTAGCCAAGGTCGACTCAAATTAGTCCCCTTAGACAAAATTCAACTTAGATTTATAAGACCCCCCTTGGACAAAGCAACCCTTGTCTGCTGACAATGATCATTTGATCAAGCTGGGTTGACGATCTTCTCTGATTAAGTAGATCAGGGTTTACGAAAACCCAGGATGAAGGAACCATTTGATGTTGATTGAGGGTGTCATCATTCCTCAACAATACATTTTTAAGCTCATAGTAATAAATTTCTATAATTTAAAATTCAATAAACTTTCACAACTCAAATACAAAATTACTGCTAGTATACACAGAATAATCAGTGTCTGAATAGTCTTAGTTAAAATTAGTCTTCTATTATCAGAATGAGTAATTAACTATAGGGGCTTGTGCCTACGAGATCCTCGAATCTCAAATCAAAAAAATCCTCACAAAATGGGGATGAAATCTCTAGTAAGAGCTAAATCCCAATTTTTAAAATCTTTAATTAGCTCTTTGGGGGGAATATAATTTTATCATGCAATGCACCAACGCTAGGGTAAAAAAAAAATGAAGATTCTCAATCTTATGTTGCTTGATTAGAGTAAGAGTATTGCTTCCCAAACCCAAACTTAATAGGCAAAGAGTAGTATAATGTTCAATTTAGAGCATAAAGAGATATTATAAAAGAAATATCTAAACCTTGTGATGGAAGAAAAATTGGCATGCACGTCATAAATCATCCATTCAATGATTCTTAAAAACATGATTTTGATCACTGAGATGGAACCCAAGTTTTTTCCATGATGTTTCTTTTAAAACTCAAATACAAAAATTTTAGAGTACACAAATTTAATATATATATATATATATATATGCCCAAATATTTTAAAGAATCGTGTCATAAATTTCGCTGGGTATCGCTTACCTACCGTAATCAATGCCCAAATATTTTAAAGAATCGTGTCATAAATTTTTGGACAAAAATTTTTCGCTGGGTGTTGCTTACCTACCGTAACCCTACACATTTTGCTTCCAGGACTTGGTACCCGACAATGGTATTGTTTATGGCGCAGAATGCTGGTCAAATGGGAATGCTTATGTTGATGAGTGGCTTGACACTTAGAGAGGCAAAATGTGAAACGAATGTATATGTGACAGGATTAGTGTAGCTTCAATGACATATAAGATTATGGATGATTCGATTAGGAGAATAGATGTTTTACATTAGACTTACGTTAAAAAAGGTAGAGGTAGACTTAAAAAGACTTGGACATTTTGGATAAAAAATGAGCTTAATTTATTAGAATTAAATGAAATATAACACAATGGAGAAAAAGGATTGATGTAGCCAACCCACTTAGTGGGATAAAGACTTAATGTTGTTGATTTTGTTGTTATTCTTGATCCAAACATTTCAGTTATTAAAGAAATTGTTTTGGGGGGCATTTTAGTGCACACAACAAAATTATGATTTATTCAAATATCAGTGCCTAAACTTTCATATCTACATGCATAATAACACTTAAATTTTTAATATTACATAAAAAATCACTATATTAATTTTGTAAGAATGAAATATACATTTTGTGCATTGAAGCCTTATAAATGTAATATGAAACCTTTGTCCATAAATACATAGAAATTATGTGGTATTTATGCAAATCTCCCCTTTTTCAAACACCCGAAGCCATGGCCGTCCTTGCAATAACAAAAATAGGAAACAAGTTGTGAGATAAAGAAAGACAATTTTTTAGAAAAAGACCATTCTTTTCATCATTAGCATGAAAACTACACAACACAATACATAAAGTAAACAACTTGTGAGAAAAAGACAGTTTTTTCCCATCATGAAAACTACATTCAGATTCTACAGATCCTGTCTTGCTGTTCGAACTTTCAGCTTTCTTCAGCTCCTAAGCCTTCACATAAATCACCCCAAAGCTCCACAAGGCAAAAAAAAGGGTGAAAAAAACTTCATTTTTGAAGAAAGATGACGAACCTTAATGAAAAAACAAAAAAAAAAACTGACAATTACTACACAAGAAACATAGAAACTACACCAAATCCAACAAACAAGCTCTAAAGATCAAGCCTTTCACTTAAAGCTTTCATCTTGCTTCATCTCCGGCCTAAAACCAGACACAAAAATCAGTTCAAAGATCCAAAAACCAAAAAAGCTTCATCTTTGAAATATAAAAGATCACAAAACTTGCAGGAGAAATAACAATTGCAAGCAAAGCAAGAAGCGGAATACTCACTAGTGATACGAACTAGAGGAACGAGAAGACAGCGTATGTGACATACTGTCAAGCTCTTCTTCTCCTTGAATCCTAGCAGGGATGCGAAAACCTGAAAATCCAACAGAGGAAGACGATGGATTGAGCATTTCCTGATCCATAGTCTCCATCCATGGACGAAACAAGGGTAAGTTACTGGACTGAAGGGGTTCCCTCTGTGCAAAAATCTGAGCAGGGCTAAACACCATAGCGTTCCTTGAAGCCATTCTCTGGTTCTGCTCTGATAATCCCACAGAATTACAGTTATCGAAAAAAACAGGGTTTTGATTGCTAAAGATGTCATCTTGGAAGGATTGGAGAGAAAGGTGGAGATCCTGCGAGCTATTTGGTGGTGCATCGAAGGTAAAGGAAGCAGAACCAGAGTCTTCAGCCGCAGGTACGGGATTTCTTATAGAAGCAGGACCGAGCTCATCAATGGCAGATTTTGCGTTCTTTATAAGCCAGTCCACTGCTTTGCTTGGACGATCATAGCCGAGTCTGTCTTGCACGTCGTAGAATTGAATGGCGGTGTGAGCGCTAAGACGAACACGGCGATCTCTCGGACCTTTTGCAGTGCATACTTTACTGTGTCGATCTTTGCGACCGGTGGAGCGGACCTCCAAGATCTCGCCGGAGGATTTCATTCCGGCGAGCAAGTGCGGTGGCGGAGGGAGGATGAGATGGTCATAGTCGGAGGGAAAGGAAGCGGTTGGTCATAGTCGGAGGGGATGGCCGGCGGCGGGGGAGAAAAGAAGGGTCTTTTATGGGAATCCAGATCAAGGAGCAGAGCGGCGAAGGGGATCCACTTCTGTTGGAGGTGGAGAATCATGAAGATTGAAGAAGCCATTGAAAGATGACGACATGATAAAAGTTGATGGCTTTCTGCAGTTTTTTGCACAGATTTTCGACGAAAAGGAAAGATGTGGATAAGGTTTTGGAGATTAAAGGCGGATCGGGTCTCTGGAAATTAGCACCGAATTCCAAGAAGGAGAGAAGGAAGCAGGCGGAGCAGCTCAGGGCCTAATCAACCATCGTGCAAACGAGAAAAAATTGTATTTCGGGGTATAAGGAGGGTACAGTGATATAGGGCTGTCAAACAGGCTCTCGTTTCGCGAATAGCTTCTGTTTATATATATATATATATATATATATTAAGTAGTATTTTAAAAAATCTAATTGGCTATAAGGATTTATAATCAATTAAAATATTGATTAAGAAAATAGAATAAAAATTATTAAAATAGATTCAAATGATGTTTTAATATAAATAATAATTTTTAAATCTTGCCCAAACCCTTATTGTTTTATGTCTTATGACTACATGATTCGGGCTGTTAAAATGAGTGAACGCTCGTGTTCGGCTCGTTAAGCAAACAAGTCGAACACGAACACACTTTTTGAGTCGTTTACACCCCTACAGGGATAATAACATGAATATAACACAGATATAACCTCTATATAACTTTCTTTTAACCCCTATGACTGAAATGTAACCAGCCCTGCGTACTTATTACGTACACAAATTTTTCCCCACGAAGAAAGCTTTAGCAGGGTTTTTTTTTTCTTTTTTCTAAATATTAAAAAATGGATAACATTTTGATAAAAAGGGCATTTACATTTATACCCACACTTTTTATGTATTTATACGGCTAACATAATTTTTTTATTTATCTAAATAGCACTTTAATATCTTAATCTATTAAAATTAAAAAAAAGGACACTCAATAGGATGTAATGGAGAAGAAGAATTCATATAAGTTTTTTTTTTCTTTTTTCTAAATATTAAAAAATGGGTAACATTTTGATAAAAGGGCATTTACGTTTATACCCACAATTTTTATGTATTTATATGGTTAACATAATTTTTTTAGTTATCTAAATAGCACTTTAATATCTTAATTTATTAAAATTAAAAAAAAAAAAAGGACACTCAATAGGATGCAATGGAGAAGAAGAATTCATATAACAGACCTTACTTAGTGGGGGTAAAGACTTGTTATTGTTGTATACAAATAACACTTAATTATGATAGAATATTGCTATTACTAATATTTTAAATATTTTCATATATAAGTTTATACACTATTGTTTATCAATATAAATAATCAAAATTTAGATTTAGATATATAAATGCATATTAATTGTGTGGAATGCTTAGGTTTAATTTTCTCTTTGCTAAAATTTGTCTGTGATTTTTATGAATTAATTTTATTAAGAGTTTTGTGTGTCGGAAGATTCGCGAACGTGTAATGATAATTTAACATTTTAGCATTGTATGAATATCCATCACATGCATAGGAAAAAAGAAAAATAGCATGAGGTGACACCATAATTTTTAAGTGGAAAAAACTTAGAAGGAAAAAAAAATACAAGGCTTAACCCAATCAAATTAATCAGTTATGTAATTGTAAGTATATAAGTGTGTTATTCTCATGAATTAAAGAATAGGAAATTACAGAGGTTAGAGTCATAGATGTAAAATAATGATGTAGCTATAATTGTCATTGGGCTATAATAACTGTAGTCCTTGGCTAAAATAGTGATAGTTGGCCACAAAGACTTAGGTGATAGTTATTTTAGTAATTGATCACATATGTCATAGTTAGAAGTTGTAATAGAAATAGTTTGCCACAAAGGCTGTAGTTGTTTGTTATAAAGATAATACTTGGCCATAAAAGTTGTAGTTCGTGGTTTCAATTGTAGCAGTTGGTCATAAAGGTCGTGATCACAAATTGTATCAATAGTATTTGGTCACAAAGTTTATAATTAGTTGTTACAAATGTAATTGTTAGCGATAAAGGTTGTAGTCATTGGCGGCAATAGCGATAGTTGGTCATAACGGCCAACTTTTATAGTTGGTGACAAAGTTCGTAGTTGATTTTTACAAAGGTAGTATTTGGCCATAAAAGTTGTAGTTGGTGGTTGCAATTATGATAATTGGTCATATACACCATAGTTAAAAGTTGTAACAGTAGTGGTCGATCAAAAATATTGTAGTTGGTTACTAAAAAGGCAGAAATTAGCAATAAAGGTTGTAGTCGGTAGGTGTAATAGTGATGGTTGGTCAAAGAGATCATAGTTGGAAACTACAATAATAGTAGTTGGCTACAAAGGTCATATGAGGGGTCATCGGAGACTGATGGCGAGGAGGGGGGGGCCGACCGCCGTTGGCCACTACTGGCCGATAAACGGTGGTCAACGACTACAAAACTTTGTGGTTATTCGCTGAGTCTTCAATAGAGGTGTTAGACACAACAAATGTATTTGGAATAGTAAACAGGGGTCAGTGGTGGCAAGCAATGAAGATCGGTTGTGGTAGATGGTAACCGACGATGGTGCTCGTTGGTGGTCGATGGTCGGTGACAATCAAATCTTATGATCTTCAGAACTTCATTGATCATCTGCAATATAAAATTTCCATTAATCCTTAGGGGAGAACTTGTTCTTTCAACTCTATTTCTGAAAAATACATCTTTATTCCTCCGGAATGGGTGATCACGCTCTAAAAACATTCAGTGACAATCAAACAGATAATTTTTTCTTCCATGCTTTAGAGTGAATGTTTTACACATGCCCATGCACTTGGGACATGCCAATTTTTTTATTGTGCTCCAACCAAATAGCATCACATAAGTAGGAAAATTACCGATCTTCCACATAAGAGCAGCGCCGAGGTAAAAATTTTATTTCGTTGCAATATCATAAGTCAACACTCTAGTTTTCTACAATACACGTAGCTCATCTATAAGAGGCTGTAAGTACACGTCAATTTTACTCTTTGAGCTGTGTATCGAGAATGATCAACGCTATAAATAAGAAAAACACAATCATACACATATCAGGGAGCAAATTATATGACGTGATAATAGCTGACCAACAAGAATAGGGTGTTGTAGCATGATTGTAAGGTGTGAACCCATCTGCACATAAGTCAAGCTTGATTCTGCGTGGTTCTGCTGCAAAATCTAGATATCTGTGGTCGAAGTGTTTCCAAGTTTTACCAGCTAAGGGATGAGTCTTTGTACTAGCAAAAACATATTTGATATTATGGCATGTCATGTGGGAAGTTTTGCGCATAGAAGCAATCTGTCATTGGAGTTGTGGAATAAGAATGTGAGGAAAATAAAAGAGACGTTTGTAAGGAATATTCTTCTGGTTTTTACTCTTTCTCCCCCTTGGTTTGAATCTATCAACACTACAAAATTTGCATTTTGTCTCTTTTTACATTCTCCATGTGATATAACATACAATTGTTGACACAACAATCTAACTTTTTAGATATTGACCCCAACTTTGCCACTAACTTTTTAATTGTGTACAAATTTTCTAGAACTAAATTACCAGTAGAGTTTTTTTTCCTTTAATAATGTTACTACCTAATTAAAGTATTCCCTCCCTTGACATGTTAAAATCAAATTTGATACTTCGGCATTCTTAGGGTGACTGTTAACTTTGCGTGTGAAATGCATCATTTTCACAATGATTGTTTGGCAGCATTTAATAGTTCATAGAATTGTCACGCTTTACTATTCAGTTCTTTGTCATCATCAGACAGACTCCCAACAAAATGAGCAATGCTCACATCATCAATCATTTGCTCATACATGTCTGAATCGTGAACAATTTGTGGGGCATAACTTAATTAGGCTCCTGCATGACCGTATTGAACATCTAGCTTAAAATCACCATGTAAAGTCCAATACTAATAATCAGGTTTATGTCTAAATTCACTTCCTCAGAAGTCAGATACATTTGATTCTTGTTCTTAGCATAGGGGCATCAAAACCTACCTTCTAATAGGTAAACCGACAACTGCGATGCCACATGCACGAACTCTTCAACACCAGCAATAAACTCGTTAGTTAATCCCATGCACGAACTCTTCAACATCAGCAATAAACTCGTTAGTTAATCATTTTCTTTCTATATATAATCTGTTATACATTCACTATATAGTGCTTCAAATATTCATCTGTACCATAAATGTAGCCATACACATCATACTTGAAACCTTAAACCACCTACACATCATACCCGAAACCCATAGTCTAAAAATCTAAAGTATCAAATTAAATTTTTCTATGCACATACATAACACAAATTTAGGTGTGATGTGCACTTACACATCGCACCTAAATTTTTTTATTTACATACATAACAAGATTTCTTATGTATTTACATATCTCACATCTAAAATTTCAACTCTAAATACATAACACAAATTTCTTATACATTTACATATCTCACTCATAAATTATCATATTTACATATAAATCACGAAATTTCTTATACATTCACGTATGTCGCACCTAAATTTCATATTCACATGCATACCACAATTTTCTTACGAATTTCATATTTACATGCATACCACAATTTTCTTACGCATTCACATATCTCACCCCTAAATTTCATATTTACATACATACCACAATTTTCTTATGCATTTACATTTCTCACTCCTAAAATTTATAATTACATACATAGCACAACATTTCTTATGCATTATATTTCACACCAAAATATCATTTTACATACATGTCACATTTTTCTTATTCATTTACATATCTCAAACCAAAATTTTCATACATAGCTCAAATTTCTTATGTATTTGCATTTCTCACCCCAAAATTTTCATAAATAGCGCAAATTTCTTATGTATTTAGATTTCTTACACCTAAACTTAGGGAAAACCATAAAATCCACATGCATTGCATACCTAGCAATGGAATACAAATAAAGTTTGAGCAAAACATATGTATTTTCGGATCTAACACATATGCAAGAAAAAAAAAATGATGAAAACTAATGTTAAACCATAGCTTAGAGGCGTGGAAGAAGATCTCTCTTCTTGGACGGGGTTAGAGCGAAGATTCAGACCCAAAATCGCTAGAGAGGCTCGGAGTCGACTCTTGCTTTTGACCCAACTCTCATATATGCACATCTTTTTTTTTGAGCAATTCTTTGTTATCTTCTCTATTTTTGGTCTACCTTGGCAAAAAATTTTCTGTGCAGACTCGTGACGTAGCTCTACGTGCGGACCAAGTTATTTCTAAGTTATTTTCATATTATTTCTGACTTATTTTTAATAATACCGAAATACTCCAAAAATACTCCAAAAACGGGTTATTTCTGGGTTATTTCAGTATTATTGAAAATAACATAGAAATAACCTGAAAATAACTTAAGAATAATCTACGCCGCACGTAGAGCTACGTTAGGAATCTGGACAGAAAAAATACTCCTACCTTGGGCATGAGCTTTAACAATATTGGATATGGATACCCTATGAGATGGGGGTAACTTTTTTTTCTATGATTATTTCTTTATTTTGATTCTTGCTCTAAGAAAAAAGGGTGCAGCCAGACATGGGCGTTAGGCGGGCCGGGCTTGGCACGGGCTGAGCTTAATCGGGCCTTGACTAATTAAAGCGAGCTCAAGTCGGGTTTGAGCCCGATTTTTATACTAAAACTCATAGCCAAGCCCGCCCACTCCATAGATTGGGCAGGGCCTCTAAAAGATTAAACATGGGGTGCATAATCTCGAAAAAAACTATATTGAAATCACATAATTAATTTTGATTTTTTGAGCAAAATATACTGCAGATATCTGAGGAGTTAGAATCTAAAGTTTGCCGATGCAAACTTAAGCTAAAATGCATAAAGAAACACATAAAGATCTATCATTTCTTGTATAAAAAAACATAAATTTCAACAAAATTTAGTCCATCTAGGCGTATGATATGTAAATATCTGGTACTTACCCTAAATGAATTCAATTTTTTTTGGGCCGGGTTTCATATGGGAAGGCCAGATTTAACTATTATGGGGTTTTCAGCTCGGGCTGGACCAGCCTCCAAATTTCTTTTTTTTTTCCGCTCTTCTTAAACATTCATAACCTAACTGAACATCTCCGTTTGATGTGAAAAATTTGCGTATGTAAGACGTACGCAGCGCTGTGTATGTCAGGAAGGTTTTTTATAGGGTATTGGGGGGTTATATTCACGTTATGTCGCTTGTAACCTCTCTGTAACCTACATGTACCTTCTAGTAAGTTCTGCGCTTCTGTTTTCATATATTTGTAGGTTACATGTAGTTTATAGGTATGTTACAGGGAGGTTTACAGTTAAGGCTGTCAAAAAAGTTAGTTGTTCGCAAATAATTCCTGTTAGACTCGTCGAGGAGTTCGTGTTCGATTAGTTCGGTAAGCAAACGAGATGAATATTCCCTTCTCCTCCGCAGAATATTCCAGAGCAGAAAAGGAAGCTTCGTCCAGCAAAGGCAGCCTCCCGCTCTCAGAAGGAAATATTTTTTCATCCAGCCAACAAAGGAAACGAATTGAGCAGCCGATCTGTTTCCCGATTCGCGCCTCTGGCGATCTGCGTCCTCCACGCCTCGAACGGGAATCTCCTGCAAACGTTCGCGACTCCGCCCGTTCCTTCGCTCTGCTTCCGCCTTCAACAAAGAAACCGAAGGAATATTCCAATTATGCTCCCACGCCGAACCTGCCTTTTTGCGCGCCGAAGCCTCTGCGTCGTAGCCCTGTCGCGACTTCCTTCTTCTTCTATGTCGCGATCGAATCGCGATCTGAGACGAGAAAACCGAGAAAACCGCTAAAGCTCGAAGCCTTAGCCGAACTCCTTCCTGCGTAGATCCGCCGAAGTCGATCCAAAGACACAACGGCAAAACACAACAGCAAAACCCTCACCGAAAATTCTTCCTTGCCCTCGAACTTTGTTCCTCTACGCCAAGATTTCTCCTCCGCCCTAGATACTGTCTCTGATACCACTTTGTTGAGAAAATTAGGGCGAAGACAAACAGTGACGACACAAATCCAGAAGAACACAGAGATTTAACGAGGTTCGGCAAATATGCCTACATCCTCGGGAGCAGAGCGACGACCTCCTTTTCAATATTCAGAAAAGAATACAGAATACAAAATTCAACTTTCTCAATGACCTAGGATTACAAACAGTTCTATTTATAATCCTAGAGTAAACCCTACAGTACAATATGTAATTCCCAAATTACCCTTGTACCGTATAGCGGGGCGTTGACCCAACACCCCCAACCCACATAACGTAACATCCCGATTTGGACAGATTCTTCCGCTTCGCTCCGCTCTGCTCCGCTTCGTTCCAACGTATGTCCCTATATGGTATATGAGTCATACCATAACATAAACCAAACAAGAATAGTTATTTGTTCGATCGTGTTCGAATCGTTATAGTTCAAAACTAGAAGATTTTATTTTTTTTGATAGAGTAAACTCATTTGTAGGTAAATTCAATATCCAACTTTTTAAGACCATCTTTCTCAAGATCTATAAAGGAGCATAAAAATATTTATTGATCAAGTAAATTATTTTATTAGGTAATAAGTACAATTGACAAGAATAACTGCCATAATATTTCAACATGCATTTCAAAATCAATTTGGGCGTAAAACAAAGGAGGAAAATGAAGATCTTAAACAAAAATAATAGTTTATTACCAAAGCGATTTATTAGATTCAAACTGCTGTTAATGATTTAGGGTCCGTTTGGGGCAGCTTGTGTGTTTCAGGATAAACTGTTTATCCTGAAACGCGGCCCGCGGCCCGCGTTTAGTGCAAAAACCCAAACACAGTTTCGGATAAGCTGACGAAACGCGCGAACCAAACGGTACGGAAAACGCCGCCCGCACTTATAAACTGCCCCAAACGGACCCTTAGTTGAAAACAACTTACATATTAGCTATTGGATAAGGTACTCAGCAGAATATCATATTTGCTATGATAATCTTCTAGGTCTAGCTCAACATCGAAAAAAGGGTTCTTTGTTTTGTTTCAAATATAAGAGTTAAAGATTTATAGACTACAAATTTCTTATTAAGTGTGGGCTTAGCTCTATAAGATTTCGTTACTGTTGCATGTTTAATTTAGCTCTATAAGAGTTAAAGATTTTTTTTTTTTTATTTTGAACCTTCACCGAAATATTTGAGCAGAACCTACTAATTTAACACTAAAAATATAAAGACTTTCTGTTTGTCATATTGATTAGAAATGATGCTGTCTAAATCAACTAACTTGTCTGAAAAGAACATAAGAAGTTTGCAAACCATTAAATGTAGAGACATTGGCCATATCAATGTACACATTATTAGAAAATGTATCATGAAAACTTCTATATTTTTTATTCTCTTCAAGGGCTTGACCAAGCTCTCATCATCTTTCAATGTTTATAGAAAGATCATCACTAAGGTTAATTTATTAGTTAGGTTTATTCATGGCCATGGTGATTTTACTATTCTAGCTATCTATTTTATGAAAAAGATATGAAGATATATTAGTTCAAATGATTAATAAGTTCTATGACCTATATGAAGTGTAATGGAGAATTTTTTTTTGGCTGACAATATTAATTTACTTGCATATGCAATTCATATTTTATTGAGTAGCAATTAAAGTATTGCCATTGTCAATATAATATAGAAGGCTGTGAAATCTTAGTTATGTCATGCAGTTGGTAGCATATTCGCTCTCCAACAACAACAACGACAATAAAGCCTGAATCCCACTACATGGGGTCGGCTACATGAATCATTTTTCTCCACTGCGTCCTATTTAGCGTCCAATATATTCGCTCTCCGAATAAAAAAGAAAAATAAATAAATAAAACTCTCATAGGAATTGAAATAATGCAAGTGAAGGTATGTAATAAGATTCAAATTTTGCAGTTTCATGTCTGGTAAATTAACAGGAACATAATTCAACATAGAATCTTTGGCTGAATTATGCAGAAATTAAAAATGGTAATGATTGGGTTCAACATCTTAACAAAAAGAAATTAAAAATGGTAAACTTGCAAATTAAATTTCAAACAATTTCTAATAGTTTGCTGCAATAATTTAATTAAAACTTATAAATTGCACCAAAAAAAAAAAAAAAAACTGTAAATTAACTTTAGCGCTTCAAAGCGTGCTTCAGTAAAACTAAGCGAGCGTCACACGCTTCGCTTCGCTCTGCTTTGCTTTTCTTGTGAAGCTCGCTTTTAAAAACATTGCGGTCTAGCATTCAATTCTTATGTATTTAGATATCTCACAACATATTTACATAGCATTTTGGTGCTTTAAACCTATGCTTGAATAGGTGTGTTTCACTGTTAAAAGGTGGTAATAGTGTTATTTTAGATGTGATATTAAATATTTGAGTGCTATGTGTGTAAATATAACAGTTTAGGTGTCAGAAATGTAAATACATCAGTATTTTGTGCTATGTATGTTACATAAAATAACCGTAAAGAAGGTCCTTGCTGTTGCCACTGCACTAAAGTGCTGTTCTATTGATGTGGCTGCTTAGTTTGGTGGACTCTCTAGCAATATTTTGCAGTAATTTTATTCTTTTCCTCTAAGTTCTTTCTGGCACATCTATAACTTGGGCTGATATATAGTAATATTCACGTATCCTACATCTACAGAGAGTTATGAAAATGACGGTAATAAAGCGAAAAATAGATTGAGAAAAATCACACCAGAAAAATGCGACACAAGATTTACATGGTTCGACAAATTGCCTACGTTCACGGAGCTGCAGAGGATTTTATTAGCTTTGAGGATTACACCGTCGACCACGTCGACTTACAAGAAAGAATATTTTCTCTCTCTCTCTCTCTCGCATTCTCTCTCTCTCTGTCTTGCATTCTCTCTCTCTCTAAACCGAGAGTCACACCAAGAAGAAGAAAATATAACTTTAAACTGTTTGGAGAGTAATACACAACCCTGTAATCATGAGCCTCTCTTAAAGCTTCACAGTATCCAGCTTGTTTTGGTAATCCTTAATTTTGTGATTCCATGGAATCATGCTTTAATGACCCATATAAAACCCATTAAGGCAAGCTATCAAATTAATCTGGTAAAACTTAATTAATTAAGTTTTCCTTAATTCTTCCTGTCAATAGAAGGCAACTGCTTTAAATAAAAATTGGGAATCATCAAGCTATGACAGGGAATAAAATACATAAGGAAAAGAATTAAGAGCAGATAAATTAGAATCAATTTATCAAAAAATCTGTCGTAATAGGAAGTGGACCGGGTCTCCACCTTCCTCTACAGAGAGAGATAGCTCGGATTCTTGCAGAAGACTTTAAGAAACGAGTAATGATGGTAGACACCTCTAATGACCCATTTTGGATTAGGCGGCGCTCGCAGATTACAAGTACCAAACTCTTACATGCAGACAAGGTGTAATTTTCTTAGTCCTCTAACTGTCATTTTAGATTTCTTTTTGTAATTAGATTGTTGTTTAAAGTTACTTTGATTACTTTTGTTAAGGTGCTGCTCTTTCTAATATTGTTATTATGTTTAGTGAGGCTATAGCAAGTACTCATCTTGCCAAAAGGAATGTAGAGACTAGGTGTTGGCACCAGAATGTTTTTCTTCTTGTGGATTAGATTATAGAGAGAAATCTTTATGATGCTTTTATTGTGTTAAAATATGAATATATTTCATTTAGCTTTGTTCTTTTGAATTCATCCTGCTTCTGCAGATACTAATAACCTGAAGTACCTAAGAATTAGTTGCTAACAAACTTATATGTTTTTCCTATGTCAAACAGATGAATAATTATAGGTAATTGTCTTGCAAGATAGTATCTCATACCTGTCCTGTAGCTTGGATCTTTGTATTATTCGTTAAATAAGATAGTAGCTTAACTTAGAGTCTGTTTGAGGCAGCTTATTTGGTGCGGTGACGTTTTGAAAACTCACCTGACCTGTTTGGGTAAACTGCGTTTCGACAGCTTATGCGTTTTGAAAACGCTGAAAACAGCGTTTTCACACCACACCTATCTAGATGCGGTGACAGCTTTTTAGTAGCGGTCTGACTTTTTCAAAAAAATAAAAATTTGTAATAGCCACCGCACCTAATTTATTAGCAAATTATTTTTAATCAGCTTATCAACAGATTATTCAATAAGCTGTAGCTGCCCCAAACAGACCCTTAGTTGAGTTTCTTTAAATTGTAAACTTTAATGTCCAGTTGAATTTGCACTCATGAATCAAATCCTAAAATCCTCAATCATATTGTTTTTCTCTCAAACTGTAATATCACCACTTCAAGTCTTAATGTAGATTCATTGCTAACAGGAAATGGAAATATTACTTATTCCTGCTTTGATTATATGGTTAAAATATAGTGACTGTTTTGCAATTTTCCAGTTTAAGTAGGTGTTGATTGAGGACGTTGAAAATCACATGCCTCAAGTAATCGTAACTGATGAAATTGGGAGAAAACTTGAAGCGTTGGCTGCCAGTACCATTGCACAGCGTGGTATTCAGCTTGTTGCAAGCGCTCATGGGGGTGACAATTGAGAATCTCATTGTGAACCCATCATTAAATATCCTTGTTGGAGGAGTAAAGGTATAAATTATATTCTTTGACATGCTTACAACCCAATTCATATGTATCTAGGGCTGTCAAAACGGCTCGTTCTTCGCGAACAACTCTTGTTGGGCTCGTTAAGAAGCTCGTGTTGGCCTCGTTAATTTCGTTCGATAAGTTAACGAGCCAAACAAGAACTAAGATGTGTTTGGCTCGTTTTGGCTCGAAATACTACTCACCATGTTTATATATATATATATATATATATATAAAGTAATATTTTAAAAAAATCTAATTGACTACAAGGCTACAAAGATTTATAATTAATTAAAATATTGATTAAGAAAATAGAATAAAAATTCTTAAATTATATTCAAATGATGTTGTAATATAAATACTAATTTTTAAATCTTACTCAAACACAAAATGACTCTTTGTTCGTGAACAGCTTGTGTTCGGCTCGTTAAGCAAACGAGCCGAACACGAACACACTTTTTGAGCTCGAAATATAAACGAGCCGAACACGAGCTGAACTTGGCTCGCTCGTGTTCGGCTCGTTTACACCCCTATATGTATCTACATACCTAAACTTTACTTTTTACATTTTTTCCACCCAAATCTTTCACATCACATTAAAAATATCACTATTTTAATTTTTTTAAAAAGTGAAATACACCTTTTATGAGTAGGTAAGGTGGCATATATGTAAAAGGTGAAGTTTAGGTGTTAGATAGATATGTAAACACATAGGAATTAGGTCGTTCGTAAATCTTCGATTCTTTTAATGCTTTAGTTTTGTCGATTTTTGTTGGTTGAGCTTCATGTGTTGTCAACTACTACTACGACAATTAATGTCGCTAGACTTATCCAATTTTTCCATTTTTTTTTGTTTTTTTTAATTCCTAATTGTTAATAAGGTAATCTTGAGTTTTTTTGTTTCAATTAGTTAAATTGTGGGATATATAGTCTCAGTTAAAATGTAGTCTATCGAGAAATTACTTAAATTTTTAAATACATGTATTTTTAATGTTTAGCTGGTGTAAAGGTCAATCCTGGTTGACATTCAATGACAATAATACTCTTACTGTGTTGAGTTTCACCACTGGTGCAAATGTCTCCTGGAAGTCGATTCTGTGTTGAGTTTCACCACTGGTGCAAATGTCTCTTGGAAGTCGATTCCATAGGATTGAGTGAACTCTTTTGCTACAAGTCTAGCCTTGAACCTTCCTATGCTCCCCATCAGCATTTTATTTGGCACTGACAACCCATTTGCACCAAATAGTTCTTTTCCCAGGCGACAGAGATGTTATGATCCATATACCATTTTTAGCAAAGGCAAGAATCTTTTCTTTCATAATCTTTTTTGAAGCAGGAATATATAAAGGCCTCTTGGATGGAATTTGGGACCTGCATATTATCCAATTTTTAAATAAAATATTTGTAGGAGAATAATAATTTTTCATAGGTCATAAATTTTTCTATTGGGTGTTTTGCGTGTTCTTGTGCTCTTTTTTCCTCTTGGTTTTCTTGATTTGTTGACCCAACCTCTATATGAATACTTGGGGTGCGTGGAGTTAGTTCTAGTGATTCGCATTCTTGATTTTGCATAATGTTGCTTACATGCTTACTAAGGTTTTTTTTTTTTCTGGTGTACACACAAAGTTCTTGGTTCTTAGTGGGACCTGTGGGAGGATTTAGCGTAGTAGTTTCATTTTCATGTTGATTTGTGATAGTGGGGACAATAGTGGGTTCATCAGCAATATAAAAGAGTTGAGCTTGAGGTTCTTGAATGGTACCTCAAATATCATATTCTCTCCAACTCTCCCCTTGAATGTTAGATTTGGGGTAATATGGTTGGTTTTTAAAGGTGATATCGATGGAACTGTAAAATTTTTGTGTTTCTAGATAAAAGCATTTATACCTCTTTTTGTTTGAAGTTTAGCCTACCAAAATGCATTTGATTGACCTGGGATCAAGTTTGGTCTAATATGGTTGATGTAGATAAACAAAAGTGATGCAATAAAAATTTTTTTTATTGGTAAGTTAGAGGTGAATGAATGAATGTGGGGGTAGGATTTTATAAGGGTGTTGGGAGGTTTGTTAAAGTCAGCACTCTTCTAGACATCCTATTTATGAGATAAGTTCTCTCAAAAGTGTTTGGTTACATTGTTAGTGAATAGAATTAAATGTGCTACCTCGAAGAGATGTTTGTGCTTTCTCTTAGCCACATCATTTTGTTGGGGTATGTAAATATATGAATTTATATAAATGATGTCATTTTTAGATAGATAAAGTTCAAGAGTGGAGTTGTAGTAGTTTTTTGTATTATTGATTTTGAGAATTTGAATTTTGCTCTAAGGTGAGAATCATGTTGTGAATGGTTTCAAATATACTGGTAGTTTTTGAAATTTCCTACATGAGAATGCTCTAAGTGGTTATGGTGTGATTATCAATGAAGGTGTCAAACAACCTAGTCCGATTTGTATTTTTTATTTTTGAGGACCCCTATATATCACTATGAACCATTGATAAGGGATGTGTTTGTTTTTTATGTTTAGGTGCACCTGTCAACTATGTTTAGCAAGTTAGCAAGTTTCATACTGATAAAAATTATGTTTTTTTTTTTTTGATAAACAAATAAAGATATAATTTTTCAATATAATAGAAATTAGGATACCCAAGGTGAAAATATCATAACATAAATCGAATCACCTGAGAACAGACTCAGATGCAATACTTGACTCGGGCATTGTGAATGGTGGGATTGTCCTTTTGAAGTGGGAGTTCTAGTAAGCATATAAAATTCCTGATACATATCAGTACTGCCAATCACCTCCCTGAGCTCATCGCTTAAAATTCACACAAATCATGGTAGAATTTAGTAACACAATTCAAGTCACGAGTAAGTTGATAAATAGACAGTAAATTGCAGTTAGGTTTTGAAACACAAAACACAAATTGAATTGAATTTTACACTCTCTCTTCCTTACATAGATGAGAAGGAGAAATCAGAGATTCTAACCACAACATGATGTTTGCAAATGTTTCGAGGTCCACTATTCAAGGTTGATTCTTCATGCTGAGAGCAACAGTGGTAGATGAAAGACTATCTTGTTGTGCTAAAAGGATGGTAGAATGCTCAGAATATTATATAGAAGCTTTTGGAGAGCTACAAGTTGATCCTTATCGAATGGACTATATTCATGAGGCTTGTCTTCTTTTGATGCTGTCTTTGCTTGATTTTTTTCCATCATATTCGACTTTGTTGTACATCCAATCTTCAGGCTTTTCATAAATTTTCCAGCATTTCTCCTTCAGATGACCTAGTTTCTTGCAATATTCACACCACAATCTATTTCTCTTTGTTGTCCTAAGTTAATTTGTGAATGTATAAATCTGATTTGTGAACATTTGATGTAGTAGGATTACCTGCCATCATGAGTTTCTTTTTGCTCTCTCCCCTTTGTATTTCAGCAAAAGCTTCCCAAATTGTGGGAAGAGGTTTGCTTCTCATGATTCGTCCTCTGACTTCATGTAGTTCCTTATTGAGTCTTAGAAGGAACTTGAAGGCTCACTTTTGTTCAACAATGATTTTATAAAAAGCATAACCTTGTGATCACCCCCATGTGTATATGTCACACTAATCTAGTTGGAGCCAGTATTTGAAGAGAGTGTTGATGGGTTGAGTAACATTCAACTCACTCAGCCGTAGGTCATGTAAACGAGTTCAACATAAAAAAACTCAATGGTGATGACAACACTTGAATAGGTTTACCTTTCGAAATCCCATATTTCTTTTGCCATTTTGTACATGAGGAAGTTTTCTCCTATTTTTATGGTCATGGAGTTGACAAGCCATAACAAAAAAATCTTCAATCTTCCATGTTTGATATTTAAGATTAGTATTTCTTTTGCAGTATTTTCTTCGGTGAGATTATCATCTTTTCTTTTATTACAAATGTACATTAATATATATTAAGATTATTGAAGGAAATTAATGCCATGTAGTAAGAGATTTCAGATGTTTCAGAACTAAACATCTTAGATTCAAGTTCAAAAGTAGCTTTCATGTTGTATTTGGTTATGACAAGTTGCCGACAGGAAGAAGTTTCTCCAGAGAGAAATTGTTTTTCGACAGACATAGGATTTCTATCGGAGAGACAAGTTGTTCGTCTCTGACACACGATTTTAGATATTGCCGCTAGAGAGAATATTGTCGTGCAGGACGTAGATATACGAGATGTAGTCGTAGGTCTAGGATCTCTACCATAGAGAAAATCAAATGACAGGGTATCAACAACATAAAATTTACTAAGCTCGATTAGGATTTGCACTGGAGAGAGAAAATCCAACCAACAAATACTCGTTCTAAGATTTTCACCAGAGAGAAATTCTCAGATTCCCATCGGAGAAGTGATCGGCGGTTGCAAATCTTCCAATGAATTTGTCCCAGGAACACCTAGGGCTCTAAACGCCATGTGGAATTTTGAAAGAACTTTTTTAGAGGAAAAACTCTCTAAATTTTTATTAAACTAATACAAGCAAATAACAAACATATACAAATCTGATTAACCCTCATGCAGTAGGGAAATTCAAATCATCATGATAAGAAGTTAAGAAATGAAAATGCAATAATGGACAAGGGAGAGTAATTTTGCCCCCTCAATTGTAACACCAGACCCACCGTTTCCTAAATGTGAGCTCATGTGGTCCACGATTATATGCATATCAATATAAGTATAAATGATTTTGAGGGAACAAGAATAGGCGGAGAGTCGGGTTCGTAGAAAGTCAAAGAATATGACGATGAGTCATAAAATTTAACATTTGCTAAAGTCTATATGTGTATAGCAGTGGAGTCAAATTAGCAATAACATTTGTGAGAATGAAACTATCCAATAAATATATATTGACCACGACCACCGGCTGATAGAGTCTGTGACTACCAT
>NW_018164622.1:1344222-1344693 GCF_001263595.1 Phalaenopsis equestris | reverse complement strand
AGAATCTGCAGCTGCGCCAAACAGACCCTAAATCATATATTTCTTCAATTCCAAACCATATCAAGTAAAAGAAAGATACAGATAAAAGATAAAGACTCAGAGGAAAAAAAACAAAACATGCCAATAGATCTCCTCTTTCTATCATGGTGTGATATGTGTGTTTACAATTAAATTTGCTCGAATGTCTGCTAATAAAATATTTTTTCAGTTGAAAACAGTAACAATTTCAAAAAACGACAATAATCATCACTGTAGGTTTTGCATAATGAAGATACTACTGATCTCTCTATCTGTGACAGCAGCAAATGCGACGAAACTGCACCCACTTCCACTATTCTAAAAGGAGTAGTAATTGCTTATTTGCATGCCAAATGCAAATTTACCTTTTCAGTATTTAGAAATGAAAGCACAAATTTAAAAGATGAAAGGTCTCAGTAGAAAGCTAAACGGCTTTTTCTTATTTATTTTTTA
>NW_018164622.1:1343346-1344122 GCF_001263595.1 Phalaenopsis equestris | reverse complement strand
TGCCTCAATATTTAAGAGTTAGGCTTCATTCTATTTAAGGGGTTTCATATAGTGGGCTGCACGTGCATGAACAAATGAGCAACTAGTGTGTAGGTTTGGATGAGCTAAGGAGTGCGAGTGGAAGCAAATGGTGTAAATCGAGTGATTGATGTCACATGAGAGATTAGTTGTGGTTATGTGCGGCTTGCTGGCTGGGAACATGGAGAAAGATGGGGAGGAGTGGGAGCTAGGGTTTCTAGCCCTTTTTTGATAACATTGTAAGGGGAACAAAATTCTGCAACGATTCAATAGAAGAAATCTTTGTTTATGATAAGGGAATGCATACAAAAGCCTGAATGGTACCTTATTATGGACCACTTACCGTAAAAAAAAACATTTTTGACAAAAAAATCTTTTGCTAACAATTACCATCTTTAAGATTGTGTGGGCTTCAGGTTACATCCAAACCCACTTTTCTATTATGTGCTTTTATGTGCATGGATGGTTATTACCATGGCTTGAAAATTTGAAAGAGGGTTTACCTGTACATGAGGTTCCTGCCAATACATACCATAGGTTATGGCTGAAGTACATAGTCTTGCCCTTACATTATAGAGACTAGAGAGGTTTTTTTCATGATTTAATCTATACTTCAGTGCTGAGGTACGCTTAAGACTGAAAAATAGCCCCATATCAAGAGTGATAGAGCATTTATTAGCTTAAGCTTTTGGATTGATAGTTGTTAGGGGTGTAAACGAGTCTAACACGAGCGAGCCATGCTCAGCTCGTGTTCGGAT